>NW_011967102.1:20673-30042 GCF_000949405.1 Vollenhovia emeryi | reverse complement strand
CTTAGGGCTTAAATCATCTATTGTAGACTGGGACTAAAAGGAAAACAGCTGTAGTCCCAGTCTACAATAGATGATTTAAGCCCTAAGCTTTAAGAAATTGGCCAATCACGGTCAAGTATGAGTAGAATGCGCGACTGTGATTAGTCAATTTCTTAAGGCTTAGGGCTTAAATCTCTATTGTAGACTGGGACTTAATGTCTATCCTAGGGTCTGTTCTTTGCAGCTCAATTGACTGCACTGGTTCAACTAAAAAGAACAGACTTGTTTCTTTATTCGATTACAACGTGTTCCCGCTTTAAGCCATAATTCAAACATGTTTGCATTGGTTTGCATTCAAAATTTCTACTTACGCTCTCCCGATTTTTTAGCAAATACATTATAAATTCATTAGATTTGTACACAGATAGGCAGAAATGCCTGGGCGTTTCTATAATTATGGAATACATTATATAAATGTCCAGGCATTCCCCCAGATAGCACAAGACACTCCTATGAACATTTTAAGAATATTCGTCAAGAATATTTGGAATATTTCGTAGGTCATTCTTATATATTTAATGTTCGTAGAACGTTCGACTGGCACTACTATAAATCTTTTTCGAATATGAATAGAATAATCTATCGAATATAGCGTGTCGGTTATATATGGTATGATCACAGGTTTCACTGCCTTTGCATAAGATAAGTGTATTACACAATAATCAATGTGTTTATATATTAAAAATTTATTCTGAACGAATATTCCAAAGACATTCTCAACGAATATTCTAAAAACGTTCTTCTTTGTTATAAATATACGATTTCTAATTGTAATAATCTACATATATTTATCGAATGTTCGATTGGGATATTTTTAAATTAAGTATATTTGCACTCCAGAAGAATATTCATAGAACTATGTGTGCTATCTGGGCCTGCCTGTCCTTTTTTGCATTTACGTCACCTTCTCTTGCATCATCGTTAAATATTTTAATTCGTCATTTTCAAAGGTAAAATCTTCCATCTCATTCTCGCCCTTGTGCTCCGTCGCTGTCGGCTTTTACAGGATTTTATTATCTGTAGATTCAGGTTTTATATTTGTCTTGCGCGTGATCTCTTTTTATCCTACATTTTGATTTCATCCTATTAAAAATAAAAAATTCATTAAATGAAATTGCTTTTTATAAAGAAAATATAATATTTCGAGGCGCAACATTGATTCGCAAATTCAATTAACCGGTGATTAATTTAATCTGCAAAATTGCAATACAATTTCTAACTATACAAAACAACAAAAGCTTATAATTATTCTATTTGTGCCAGCGAAAGTAAATTGTATTATGCGGGGTCTACAATGAAAGTCGCAGAGTCGCAGTCGTAAGAATAATCGACTGTAATTGATTAATTCAGTCAGACACATAAGAATTAATTAATCATAGTCGACTATTCTTACGACTACGACTTTACGACTTCTATGTAGACGATCGAGGCCTTTTAGTTGAACCTCCAATTAATCGGAGTGTGACCAGAACCAGTTAAAAAATTTTCTCTTACAATTAGAAGAGAATGTAAAAACATCCCTGGTAGCACAATATATTGGCGCAATAGTGGGAAATAATGTAAACCCAGTATTCCCAATATTGGTCCAATATTGTACGATGGACGCCTCGTCTTATTTAACCCTTTACACTCCTATGTCGCGTGTGATTCGACATCAGTTTTTATCTCAGGAGCTCCTTTGTCGAGTCTCACTCGACATTTTTTCAAGTCCAAACCAATAGATGAAAATAGATGAAATATAATTCGGAGTGCAAAGGGTTAAACAATATGTCTATTTAGCAGTATTGGTTTAATATTGTATCAATATTAGACCGATGTTCTTATTACATTGTTAAATATTGGTCAATGCACGTCCAATACAAATCTATACATATAATGTTTATCGTGCAATATTTACATTTATTCCATGGTCACTTGGTGCATGTCTGTGCTATGCATTCTGACATCTAATTTATAAAATTTACATTGTCTATATGAGAAAAGTTGATGTAAATGTCATGCAGATAATTTATGTTAATGCAATTTTGAATGTCACAGCACAATCCTGAAAAATAGGCGTAGCATGGACACGCACAAAGTGGAGGCTTTATCGGCAGTGTCAGAAGATGCATAGCAAAATAGGTCGAAAGTAAAAGTGGGCGTAGAGGCGCGCAAAACGGTCTTTTGAAACGGTATCAAGTAAAACGTCGGCGTGGCCGCTCTCAGGTTTCTCTCTGGTAGAACATTGAACACTGAAACCCAGATAGCACACTGAATTCACAAAGTATTCTTTAAGTGTTCCCTGCTGAAAATACCCGATTCAAACCGATAGATATCGCATTGATTTCTATAAAAATTAATCGGTTTCAATTCGATATCAATCGGGCCAATCGGGCACCGGATTGGTGAAAATGCAAGATCAATCGGATTCAATCCGTAATCTGATTCAATCCGGTATTTCCAGATAGAATTGAAGCAGTGACAATCGGTTTCTATCGGATTTTCTGACGAAGTCTAACAATCGTTTTTAATACAACTTTTCCGGAATGACTTGAATCCGCACCAATCGGTTCCAGTCGGCGAATTTGTATCTGAATTGTCTATTGTTTTTAATACAATTTTTCCAGATTGACTTTAATCCGCACTAATCGGTTCCAATCGGCGAACTTTTATCACGGATTGAAACCGATAGACGCGGATCAAAATCTATCTGGAAATTTCTGATTGAACACGATTCAAATCTGACACTATCCGCGTCAATCGGTATTTTCCGCATCAAGAATCCAGATTCATGCGGATTCAAAATTTTCAATCGGTTTTAATCGGGTATTTTCAACAGGGTTCTTTTTCTGAATTGTAATTCTTTAGGAATTCATAGAAGAATACAATAAGAGTGACAGAGGAAGTTACATGCACCATACATCGTTTTCCTGACAACTTCTTAAAGTATTCATCTCGAATTCAATAAATGTAAACTTTATGAATTCAAGGGGAATAGTGTTAGAACAAAGAGGATTACAAAATATTTACCCAAATGTATGTACACATCTAATATGCAGTAACATTACACCATTATTATAATTTCTCACTTAACAGTGAGATACTCTCAACCGAAGCTCGTTGACAATCGGATGATCCTTCCGTTTCGGTTCTCGTCGTTCGATTCTTTCTTTTACACAATAGAACTGTTGCACCAAATTAATTGCACATAACGTTACGCACACAAAATATTGCACGTGGTAACATGCTGCACAAGAACGTCCGGATGGCGGTTAGCGGATACTCGCGCATGACAAATAATTCCTTATAAACTCTTAAAGTATTCACAGTACTGAATCGCGAAGTATAATTCATTATAATGAACTTCAGAAGAATACTTCAAGACGAACTGATTGAGACTAATATATTCTTCAAGAATTCTTCAGATATTCATTTTTCTAATTCTGTATGTTTTCTTTAAAATGAATTCTCTATGAACTTATGTTCATCTTTGTGCTATCTGGGAAATGCATTAACTGATTTTCACAGTGATTTCACAGATTTTCAAGACAGTTGCACTCAGTGTGGACCGGTGTTGCACTAGTTTTCCCAGTGGAAAACGCTATAATAATAAGTGATGACACTGGGAGAGGGAACCGTGTTGTTGTTGTTGGTCTGATTGTTGGCTCCCGATCCAATCACTGGATCGACACGGCCAAAAGGGAACCGTGTATTACGAGATACCCGGTATAACGTATAACGTGCACTCGGCATGCGCACTGCCTCGTGGTTGGTTGGCAAGGATCTCGGCAACGTGCACCGCACGTTGGCACGTTACGAGGGACGAAACGTTTGGGCGACCGATCTCGTTGGATTACCGGACCCTCCACACAAATCCGCGCCGCCGACGACGATGAGCAACGAACTTACGTTAGACGAGGTGAGTAACGCCGATGGTCCCAGCCGACGACGCGGTCTCTCCCCGACGGCACTCCGTAACGTGTTGTCCGTTTACAGTTTCCCGCTTTGGGGTCGAGACATGTTTACATCAGGGACAAGGCTGCGCTCCAGAGGACGATAAATACGTTACGGCAGGGCGGCGCGAACAATCTGCAAGTATGTGCATTTATTTGTATCCCTTGAAGTCGCCACTTCGATTCATCTACAATTACTTGCGTAGGTTGTCACGGATTTCGACTTAACCATTACGAAGCAACACATAAACGGCAGGCATGTACTGAGTAGCTTTGGTAAGTAAATGATGACTTATTGTTTAAAAAAAGTAGAGAGAGTTGATTGTCTTATCACGCTCCATCTTTCTCGCCCGCTGATTTTCCTCGGCAGTTTGCATGCAAACTGGAGTGAGGTTGAGACCCGATCTGCAACGAGTTGTTAAAAGTTAGAACTACATGTCGGTCCTTTTTCTTTCACGTAGACAGAATGTCTCATTCTATTCTTAAGGCAATGTTTGAAATCTTTGTCTCAAACTACAATGCGCTCTTTGCGTCTAGAAGCATTCAATTTTACATAAGCAAATCAAAATGCTGAAAAAAATTTGTAGACAGTTTACGATTGTACGATGTATAATGCGCAATTTGTCAACTTGCGCACATTTAAACGCATTTATTGGCTACAAAATGGAATGTTTCTAGACGCGAAGAACACGTAGATCAGACTTTAAAGTAAAGCACGATAACTGTCTTGTCTTAAGAGTAGAAGACGCAACGCTCTGCTCAGACCCCGAAATTCATACAGACATACTCGTCCATTTCTGTTCAACTGTGCGTTAACATTGAAATATAATTTCAGGAATGTTCCGAAAGTGCAAGCAATTGCCACAGCAGTATTTGGACGAGGCCAAGCATCTGTACAACAAGTACAGACCCATGGAGATAGACCCAGACATGCCGGTGAGCGAGAAGGCGGACGCTATGCGCGATTGGATGACCGCCGCGCAAAACTTATTAAAGGGTATCGAGTTCGATTCTCACGAATTGGAGGAGGTAGCCCGCACGTTCGACGACATATTGCGCGACGGCACCGAAGAACTTTTTGAGAAACTGTACAACGCGAGTATACCAATCGTAGTGTTTAGCGCCGGTCTGGGCGACATAGTGGAGGCTGTGTTGAGGTACCACAATGCTCTCTTCGATAATGTAAAAGTAATCTCCAACTTTCTCAAGTATAACGGAAATCAATTGGATGGATTTAAGAACGACGTGCTCATACACGTGTATAACAAGAATGAGTGCGCGCTGGCGAAAGATTATCTGAAGATACTTCAAAAGAGACAGAATGTGTTGCTGATGGGCGACACGATCGGTGACGCCAGCATGGTGGAGGGAATAGAGGACACTAACGTGATCCTGAAAATCGGATTCCTTTACGAGCACGTGAGTGTCGAGATCCCGGTGGATCGCGGGCTAACGATCGCGCGGCGTCTAATCTCGTCTATTCTTCCAGGTGGAGGCTAGCTTGGACTCGTTTATGGAACACTTCGACATCGTGCTCGTCGACGATCAGACGATGCGGGTGCCGATGGAGATACTGCAATCCGTCTTGTAATACCGCCTAAGTCGATGCTCTCTCTCTCTCTATTGTTTTTATCCGCGTGTACATGTGCGCATCTACAAAGGTGTAAACGTCACGCAGACGTGATCGCTCCGTAACTCAAAATACGGAAAATAACTTATTTTACAATCTTAACATATCTTGCAACGTAAATTTCCGAGTATATTTTTAATAATGGCGTATTGGCGCAATGCGGATAAGCTGGAGTTATTGCTATAAGTTGACGCTGGTAAAAGATATATATTTTGACGGTGTGTGCGTTTTAAACTTTTTCTTTAACTTAAGCTGACAAGTCCGGAGACGTACCGTTTATAAATTTTATAAATCTACATGTGCGCGAGTGTGCGCGGCTGATCGCGATATATGATGTAGTGTCGTCTATATTGTAATGTTGATCGAAGTTGGAACTTTGCGCGAACACTCAGCACTGTGGTGTCGACACCGAAGTATAGAACATTCTGTATTTTTATCAAGTACTTTTGCCAGTTGTATCTAACGCTAGTATCCCAAAATGTTACAACTACTGCGTCAGAAAAAAGGGATGAATATCTTGATTCTTAATTCTAAGCGCTCGAATTGTAAATCTCTAGAGATCAAGGTTAATGTCCAATTATGCTCAATGTTAAGCAGTCAGATTGTTGAAAATTAAGTGTTAAGTCTCTTAAAGAATTAAATAAGCGTGAGAGAACTCGTTAAAGTATTCTTATCTGAATCCTCTGAAACCGAGACGTTTACTTGATGTGTTTCGGCTAATTACATACTTTTTGCGTTCATTTTTTCATCATACATTTTGAACACACAAAATGTATGATTTGTGTCATCTCTGGCGAGAACGAAACGAAGGAATTTGCAACCGAAGTTTGCGTTTCAAATATCCGCTCGTTTTATTTGCACTCGAGTTTCTCGCTCTTTCTCCGTCTCCAATGCGGAGATGTGGAGAACTATACGTCCATCTCGTTTCAAAAACTGCTCGGTGGTGCAAGTAAACAGACTTGTCGGTCCGGTAGACTGTGCTTTCGACTTTAAAATCGTTAAAAATCTATCCGTAGGAAAGACGATTCCTTCTCAGCAACTATTTCCTCTCGCGGGTAAGAGAATTGCTGTTATTTGCTTCTTTAAGAGATCTCGGATCTTTCTAACCTAAAGCGCAATCACTGATTTGTATACAATTGTTTAGTGCTTTTATCATGAACGAGCTCTGAATTATTTGCTCGTTTTCAACCCAACTACGTGAACTGCAGAAGGTACTCGACAGAACTGCTGACATGATAGATTCACAGGATGTCAGTGAACAGGAGCTAGAAGTGTTGAGAGGCGACGCCGTGGGTGATAATCTCTGCAGTAGCAAGTGGATAATCAACACTCTGATGTCTCTGTGCGAGGTGATTTCTTTGGAAATTTACTCTTTACGTATTAACTATTTTACGTGATAATATCCTGCGAGTCAGAATTGAATGGCAACGTTAAGCTGAATATTGTTTGAAATTCTCTCTCGTCCAACATAATCTTTCTTTTTTTTTCATCGCAGCTCAATTTGCTTTTCAGTCCTTTTTATCAAGTTCAATCTGTGCGCAATCCTTGGTAGATTTGATGGTGAGATAAACGGGTTTGAGACACCGTGTGTTTTTGTTTCAGGTCGACAAGCGCGGCTGGACGGAAGAGCTGGAAGATCAGCTGTGTACCCTGTGGGATTTGAGTATGGAAGGCGAAGTGGCGTCGCATCTCATGTCGTACGATTTTCCCAAGATAGCGAAGGACACGCTGGTGGTTTCGAGCGAGCCGCGATTGACCGTACGATTTGTTGCCGTCTAATCGAGTCCTGCGGACGCTGTCTCGACAGTATGAATTTTCAAAAGCCGAGGATGTATTTTCAGGAAATGATGTTGGGTATCATTGGCAATGTGTGCTGCAACGACGAGGCCGTCGACAAGATAGGCCGCGATCGAGAGCTGGTCGCGCAGATCCTGAGCCACTTGGCGTCCGGCGACTCGCTGATTCTGATTCAGCTTATCAGGATCTTGCAGATAGTCGCGTGGAAGATCCGGCAGGATCACCAATCGCATTGGGTGGCTCATCTGACGGAATGCGAGTTTTTCGGGGACTCTATAACGTTTATGCTAAAGAGTTCGACTAATGGTACGTTTCTGTAATACATGAAAGAGCCCCTTTGTACAGTTGACATAATCTCTCGAAATCTCTGTCGCAGACGACTTGTTAATAGGCGCGATAAAGCTGCTGGAATCTATATCCGAGATAGGTCCACTGAATGAGAGCAGTTTCTTGGAGAAACTGTGCAAAATAGACGACCTGATTCCTGCGCTGTTGGAATCGTTCACGCAGGTGATTTCGACGAGAAAGACGAGCGGGCACATCGAGTGGACGTTCGCCCAGCACTGGCTGGCGGTGCTGATCGCCGTAATAGAGTCCGGCTCGCTTAAATTCGACGACTACGAGACCGACGAGCGGTTTTCGAAGCTGATGGAGATTATGTACAGGATATTGAAGCCGTACAGGCAGTCGTACAATTTGTATCCCCTACAGCGGCTAAGCGCCAGCATGATTTACGACGCTGCGCGCGTACTCTTAGGTTTCCATCGTTGCGACGTGAACGTCCCGACGAGAATAGATCGCATTATCGCGACTATAATTTTCTTCCTTAAGGTTAAAACTGGTGTGTAATTCGAGTTTTGTTTCGATCGTGAGCACGCGCGGTCGCCTTTCTCGCCTAACAACTTGCGTGTTAGTTTCAGAATCGGGCTCGGAAACCGAGGTGGATCCCGAGGGGCTGAGAGCCGAGCTTTTAGATTACCTGAGTAAATACTGGTCGCAGATAATCGGGTTCTGTACCAGCGAACAGATCGCGGAAATATTGTGCGAACGCGAGGTTCGCGAATGTCTGATAAATCTTATGCAATCTGATCCTGAAGTGACACCCGAGGCGCTTGACAAAGTGAAGAAAGCTGCTGTAGAAAAATCTTAAGATGTTAAAATACATTTATCTTATAAGTTATAATATTATAAGTTATAAATGCAAATAATTTCTTTATTTTTGTACGAAAGTATCTGGACGTGTACAGTTAATAGTTACAAAACGTTAAGTAACGTTACGTATAAATTGCAGCTGATGTGGACTGTAAACTGATGTAAATATATTGCAAACTATACAAAGGTCGAATTATAGTCCATTCTAATTGTAATTTGATATTTAACGTTAATTGTGTCATGTTTTAGAGATCAGAAAGCGTTCCAATATTTTAATTTACGGATCCTGTGTTGAACCTGCTTTTATTGTATTGCCAAAGGAGAAACGAAGAGTTAATTTGCTGTTATATCGACTAAATTTGTGTCATATTTTGGTCAATATGACAAATTGACGTCGTCTTGACTTATCGTTTCTCTTCGAGTTATTTTATTTAGCAACATGAGCGTTTTCTTACCGGTTCTACTTACTACAGAAAATTTATCGCGAAAAATATTACCTCAGCCGGGGTGCGAACCTGGACCTCTCCCTACACTCTAGGTGGGCGTCTCACTAATTCGTCCACCGAGGCGTATGATGATATAACATTTTTCGCAATAAATTTTCTGTATTATTAAAATTGCCAGATACGGTACAAGAAAACACTGACGTTGTTAATTACTGCTGGCGACATTTAAGAATATTCTTATTTTATTTAGGTCTGGTTTATCATTTTCTAGTTAACTATTAACCAGGAAGTTAGCAGACTCTATCGTTTACTATATTCCTAACCCAGTCAGGAATGACTCGTCGATCGAGTCCTTTCTAAAGGCCTGTGTCCA
>NW_011967102.1:0-19359 GCF_000949405.1 Vollenhovia emeryi | reverse complement strand
TAGAACTTGGATCAAGTTTTAGCATCGTGGACACAGGCCTTAACTGGGAAGAAGTGACGGAGAATCGACCGGCCTCTGGTTAGCAGTTATCCAGAAAATGAAAAACCAAGCCTTAGCGTTTCTATTGTCTTGTCTACGCACAGGTCCTTTATAGGCAACGTTTATTCATCTACATTGGCCCAAATTTCCTCGAAATGCTCTTTTTGTCGATGAAAGTGCCCTGTAAAAGATCTCGGCCAATAACAATCCTTCATAATCAAGTGCAGGTTTTATCGATAAAAGTGGACTCTGATGGACCACTGTATCTACGCGTTTCTCAGATCAATTACGAATCGGCTTTACCTCCGAAACGTCAGCGAGTGGTCATTCAGTTCTCAAGGATGTAAATCGCACAACTACCTATGATTTTTCAATTTTTCTTTACGTCGTTCCGTCCTCGATCGTTCGCGAGCGCTGTATCCTCGGTCACGCATGCGCAACAAGAAGACCCGCCAATTCTCGCTCCCCGCGCATGCGTCCCCCGAGGGCGCACGGATTCGAATTTGGCGCGGCAGTCCGCCGGTCGTCGATTGGCTCGTATCCCCGCGAGTTATGAGGTGTCGCTGAATCGCGAGATATCCGCGGCTCAAGACGGGGCGCGGGAGAGGGTGCGGGGTCCTTCGTCGAACGCCGAGATCGCCGGGTGTGAGGGGTATGTTGTGAGTTGTGCGGCAGTTCCTTTCGTCCTTGATCGTCCTAGATACCCGCACGGTATGACGGAGGCGAGTGTAGACGCGCAGGAACGTTCCTTACGCCTCCCTTGCGTCGACGACGCGGACGCGACGTTCACGGTAAGATTCCCGCAGGAAACTCGGTCCTCCCGTGCCATCGGCGGCCGCGATCGTTGGGCCTTGTTCCGCAGATGGCGACGGGGGGTAGGGGAACGCCGTAAGAGAAGTATAAAAAAAAGTGCAGCTGGAAAACAAACGAACCCGCTCTCTCTCGCGCGTAGAGGAGATCGATCGATCGGCCGGCGCGATACTTTTTCCTTCCCCGGCGCGGCGAAGGTGAACAGGCTGCGGTCTCCGGAAGTCCGTGCGTTCTTCCGAACCTTTCTACCTCCCCCCCGGGACGACGGAGAATGGGGTGGTCTCGGCGTTGTCGACGTTGTCGTCCCTCTCGTCCCGGCTTTTCGGTTAGTTTCCTCGTCGCCGAGGTTCTCGCGTCCTTGAGATAACGCTCAAGGGCGTTATCTCGCGAGCCTCGGGGCAACGGAGATCCTTACCCGTTTACGCGCACGTGCGGACTAGTCTTCTGTTGCTACACCGGCGAACCAGTGCAATAAGTTGGACTGGAGTGAAATGCGTATATTTTTCTCATTCCAGCTTGCCGCACTAGTTGACCAGTGCGGCAGTAGGATAACGAGTCTCGTGTATCTTGTGTCTTTCACAGAACTCGGACAGCGGTGCGCATAATCCCGGTGACGGTGCAGCCATGTCCGCGGAGATGGAGAACGCCGATCTGGAAAATGGTGAACTTCCTTTCCTTGCTTGAGCCGCCGCGAGCTAGGGCCTGCTTTCCCAGCCTCTTCGCAAGTTAACTCGACAGTTGAATTATGTGTCCGTCCAATTTAAAGGGGAAACGGAGACACGTATACACGATTTGAGTATTAGTTAATTTATCGAGAGATTGGAACAACCGGCCCTTAGGGTTTTTCATTTCCTGATTAACTGTTAACCAGAGGTCAGTTGACTCTCCAACTATTTTTTATATATATATATTATTATCTAAGAAGAGACAGAATCGATTAACTTCCAGTTAACAGTTAACTGGAAAATAAAGAACCGGATCTCAGGGTGTTTTACAAACGTCGGTTAACTGCTAGCCGAAGGTTAACTGATCCTCTCTTAAATAATAAGATGGAAAAGGATAGGGAGTCGACTGAACCCTAGTCAATAGTTAACCGATGTTTGTGAAACTGGCCCTTAGAGAGCAAGATAGAAAAACTGGGGAGTTGACCGAGGGGGAAACCATTGAGGGCATTGTGGTGTACAGATTTGCTGCATTACTCGGCATTACTAAGCATTTTTTGGGCATTAGGCCCATAGACATAGAAGATAGACCCAGTATATGTGTCACGAACATAACAGACAGAGAGGCAAAATAAAGTGGCCGCAAAATATTGTCTCTCGCTCCCTCTCGTGCCTCCTGCGGCCACTCTACTTTGCCTCTCTGTCTGTTATGTTCGTGACAACTTTTCTTAAGGAAATGAATGGGCATGCTGGGTCTTCTATGTCTATGATTAGGCCATACTGAGGCGTCATAAAGATAAACTAAGGTAAAATAAGATGAAATAAGATAAAGTAAATGAAAATGGCTCGTATGATAAAATCAAATGATAAGAGAAGGGGCTCAGAGCCTGAACAGGGTAGTAGTGTCCAAAGATAAAATTTAATTAACAAAAACTATATGTTTCGGTCCTTATTGGACCATCTTCGCTATAACGAAGAAAATTAATTACAATTTAAAACATCCGTGAATTCATAAAACAAATTAAATTACAATAGAGAATGCGCAATCGGTCTTGTTGAAATGCATACATTATCTAAAGATTTCGCAGTTAAACATGTGAAGGGTATATTGTATAATAACAGACATATCTAAAACTTTCGTAATCGAACATCTAAGAAGTATAATAAGTGGTGAGACAGAAGTGCGCAAACAACCACGCGATATAGTCCAATAAGGACCGAAACGTATATAGTTTTTGTTAATTAAATTTTATCTTTGGACACTACTACTCTGTTCAGGCTCTGAGCCCCTTCTCTTATCATAAGATAAAACAAGATAAATAAGATAAAGTGATGCCCACTGGGCACTGGTGTACAAGATTTTGGTCAACGGTTTACCCCTCGGTGTTGACTAAACTCTGGTTAACAGTTAACCGACGTTTGTGAAATTGGCCCTTAATCGGCCCGAAAGTGACTGGGGAAGCGACTCGTCGTTTTTCTTTCTCTCCTTGCAGTCTTGCAGCGGATATTCGTGGAATGCGACGCGTCCATGTCCAGCACGAGCGACGCGGTGCTGATCTCCAGCATCGTCGAGTACATCCGGGATAAAATGCCGAAGTTGCCGTGAGTGTCGACCGAGCGGAGACGACGCTTATTTTCCCTCCCCGCCGTTCGCCAACGTTGACGAACGCGACCGCGCGATTAATTACCTCGACCTAAAGCTCGAGACAAATTGCCGGCCGTGTCTACGGCCGATCGATGCAAGGACAGGCGCGATCGACGACTTTGCGCACGGCTTTAATCTGTAGGACACGTGTGCGTTTTCGCAAGACGGAAAGCCACGGCCGGAGTGCGAGCCGAGGCGAGCGTCTAATAAGTCCGCGTGCGCGTAAATAAACGCAACGTTTATTTGTATGTAATGTCTGCGTGGCAGATCGATTTTCGCGGGAGACATTGTCCGTGCGAATCGTAACGCGCCAATTTTCTTCGATAGAGTCGACAATCTGATAGAATTATGGAAGTGTCTGGTGGCTGTCTCGACGAACGATCGCGTGAATATGTGTCAGTTCAAGGAGGCGACGAAGCGCTGGATCGCCAACGTGCAGCAGTCTACGCGGAACAACGATAACGACGCCCGGGAGAGGCTCTGGTAAGAGGAAGCGTCGTTTAGAAACGGAAAGAAGAAAAGAAGACGTCGCACGTGGCGAGAGACGCCACCGATCATGCGAAATCCACTGGACGCGGAGATGATCCGCGTCGGGGAGAAAAAACGAGCGTCTTTGAGAAACGGAGACTTGTCAATGCTCGCCGTTCACGTGAATCGGGGAATTGCGCCGTAGATTAAGAGACCGCGACGCGAAACTATCGCGTGGACGATGTAACAGCGCGCGGGACCCAGTGAACCGTAAACTCGATACGTGGAACGCGCCGCGACCGGGAAAAACGCGGCGCGGTGTCTAGAGGAATTGATTAGCCGAGTCAACCGCACTCGTCGCGCGGGGAGTCGTTGAGCCGTTTTCGATCGACACCGTTTTGAGCAAGTGGACGGATATACACACGCGAACTCGGCTTCGGTATAGCGTGGCGTAGATCCGTGGATTTATACGCCGTAAAGTTCGCAGTCGCGGCGTGCGTTAACGCGATCTACGGCCGTCGTACGGATTATTTCTGGGAGACGTCGTAAAACGCAGCGTGTGGACGGTAATATTTCTCCTCGCCCGTTCAATGCGACGCGACATTATCGCGTCGACCGCTCGATAAGCGGCTGGACCGCGTCGATCGCGCGGCCGTGCATTACGGCTCGGGTCTCGCCTAAGCCGGCCACGCTACCTTCATTCAGAGACACTGAAAAATTGCTCGCGGTTCTACGCGTGAAACAGACACGCACGAGGGCGAGCGCGCAAACGTATGCAAATGTTCCTCGCGCGAGCGAGTTTACTTTCTTTATTGCGATGCGTGTAGAGCGCGAGCGACGTGTACCGCTCGTTAAAGTTTGTGCAGGCGCGACCCTGTTCGAGGAGGCCGATAAGAGATCGCGAGGCTAATACAACGACGGCAAACCAAGCTCGAAATTGGCCGAGAAATCTGCGGTTCGTGCGCTCGTAATAGGACATTTTGTACACTAAACGCGAAACAAGAGCTGGATGGTCTATCAGCGAGCTAACGAATGAGATGTCTGACAACTCGCGAATATGTTCTTTATTTCTCTTTAATGTTTATTCGAATTTTTTTAGCGGCTGACGCCACGTTCGCCATGCGTGCGTTACGTAGCGATAAAAGTAATTGTCGCGATTGGCAGCCGAGAAGAAACACGCGTGCCGAGATCTCGCGTTTATGTTCATTTCTAGCAAGATGTAGAATAACTTCAATCTCGATTTAACTCACTTTTTACCTTTTTCTGATTCTAAGAATTGGAAAAGGCGCTTGTTAAGTCGAGATTAAAGTTAATCTACATTGATAGAGACACGCGTGCCGAGATCTCGCGTTCATGTCAATTTCTAGCAAGATGTATATTAACTGTAATCTCGGTTTCACTCATTTTTTTCTGGTTCTAAGAATTAGAAGAGGGTCAATGGAGCAAGTCAAACTGAAATTGAAGTCAATCTACATTGGTAGAAACATGAAAAATTCGGCACGACCGACGTAAGCGCGGAGCGAAGCAACGACCGATGAGTTGACTAAAAGAGTGTTTACTTCGTACGAGCGCACGTGTATGTTACGTGTGTCCATCTGTATGTATATCTTCTCGCGGATAAACCCGAAAGTGTTACCCCGAGTCGCGCGGAGCACCGCCGATTTCTCGCCGTCGATCCCGATAGGAGTCGAACGAGCGGCACGCAGGTGTTGCTCGCGCGGCCGTGTGACGCGCGAATATTGTGCCAGCTGGAAATCGGCACGCGATATCTCTTATGCAATTCGCGTGAGGTGTTCAGTCGCTGCTCGCCCGTGTGGTTATACCTGCGGCGATCTCGTTAGCGCGCGCCGAACGCGATCATTCCCCGCGACGAGATAAACGGGCGGGGAGAAATATCTGCGCCCGTCGATTTACTTTTTGGAATTACTCGCGTGCCTTACACACTCGCGATCGACCTCGCGCGCGCGCCAAGCGTACCGGCGTTATCCTCCCGTTCCCGCGAAATTGTCCATCGCAGCGGCTCAATTACCGTCGCGAATGTTAGTCGCGACACGTCGAGGAGTTAATTTATCGACTTGTCAGCGATGTTGGTGCGTTTGTGATATGGTGATAGGCGCATTCGATCCTGCACGACGTCGACGTCGAACCGATTATGATTTGTGACCGATACAAGAAGTAAGTGGGGAAATTAGATCCGCGCTGCGTCTCACGCGAGATTATATTCAAATGCGAATTTAACACACGTGGACAAATAGACGTATTGTTTTCGTGTGAATTTCTTCGGCGACGCTCGCATGATTTTATTGCATATGCGTCCAATTATATCTTTTTTTTTTCTTCTGCCCGATCGAACTTGGTACAAGGCGTATCACTTTTTACAACATTTGCCACATTTAATTGATCATAAGTACTCCGTGTGGATAAACGTTCGGTTCTCTTAATGCCGTATATAAAAGTGTGCTGGCAAATTTAATGGGTTCGGCATTGAGAACGTAGGATGCATGTTGTATTACTTAATAATTGATCTTCTGCATGTAAAAGCAATTATAACATACGTAACACGTATGTTAATTATTGTAGCCCTGTGAACGATGCAGACACCTCGATGAACATCATGAATATGGACAAAGATGTCGAATTGGAGGTCCGTGAGAAATTTCGGAAACTCTACGAGGAGAACATTAGCCTTCGCGACGAGCTCGAGCGGCACGAGGTGTTGATCGACACTCTGAAACAGCAGCACAACGCTACCAAGAAACAGCTGTGCGTACAATTTGCTTCGCCTCTAACAAGTGTTTCAATTGCGGATAAGTTCGAAAGATCGATTTATATGAATATATTTCTACAATATTCATGGTTATACATTAATATTGATGAGCAATAATTAATATTTATATATGCGTTTCATCAATATAGAAAAGATTACATTCAGAAATGTCAGCATTTCGAAAAGGAAAACGATGAACAAAAGGAGCATTTAAATGAATTGATTAAAAAAGAAAAGTCGATGGCCTTGACTCTTCAGAGATACACGAAAGAGCATCAGAACTTGAGTGAGCAATTGGAGACCGTGGAGGTTGAGGTAAAACTAATTGCATCTTATTTTATGGGGATTTATTTATGACTTCCGTTCGTAAAAACAGATTTATAGATTGTACGTATCTGCGGGTGAAAGATATTCAATTTTCACTTTGTATTCCTCCGCATATTTTTCGTAATTAATATTCGAGAATGTAAACTCGAGTATAAATATTCAAGGTTTTGAATTTGTATATATTTGTGTGTACTGAACCTTCAAACATTCTGTACAAATTAATAGGTACAGGCTATACCGTCTTTGAAAACAGAACTAAAGAAAATCATTAAAGAGAAAATGGAGTGCGAAGAGAAAATTGGCAAAATGCAAGAAAGGTTTGATGAAAAGGAAGATAATTGCAGACAATTATCGATCACTGTAACCCAACTCAAGGAGATGAATAATAGCATGAAAGAGAGCTATGAATACATGATTCACGTAAGCTTAGTGTTGCCCCCAGATGTATATCGTACAGTCACGAATTTTAATGCTACAGCAAGAAACGTATATTGCAGGATCTGCGCGCAAAGAATCGTCTACTTATGGACGAAAATACGGAGCTGCAGTCGTTGTCGGCTCTTAGCATGGGTCCTACGCCTTTAGAAAGAGTAAATTATTAATGCTACGGGAATGTAAATCTTATAAAAATTGTATTTCTAGCGGTGTAATCGGCATGATTATTTACAGCTCTCGATTTCGCCAATTATGAATGACACAGATGAATGCTACATGCATAGCACGCCCTATAAATCGAAGGAAACGTCGGCGCAGGATTCACTGTACACGGAATTAAAGGTTTTAGTAAGTGAAAACTCTTTGGTACCTTATCTAACGCGCGATAAATTAATTCCGATTATTTGCGTGCTACTAGAATAAGTAACATGCGGACATTTTTAATAGAGATTTGAATTTTTTTCTTTTTTTCTTAATTGACTGTATTTTACGTGTTTCAGGGCTATACAGCTGAATGCTGCAGACACGGCAGACGAGATCTCGAGGAAGAACTGAACGAATACGACGCCGCGATTAGCGAGATACTGGAACAGCTAGAAAAGTCATTATATAACTCAGTTTAATTATTTTTTTTTGCTTCGTCTAATAATCCGTTGCCTTGCACGACCGCGATCGAGCTTGCTTTACGTTTTTGTTTGCGATTTATTTTCAGAGTTATACAGTTTTTTGTTACGATGCGAGGCTCCACCGACGACTTGTCTCACTTCGACTCGCAAGACACGGGTGCGAGAGCTTACGACGTATTGAAACACAAAGCAGCCTTACTACTGTATATGGTTAGTTGTATCCGGCTTATTTTTCGTTCGGGATTTTTCTTTCACCGCGAACGTCACCGATGTTGATAAGGCGCACTTAGACAATCGCCTTGACACGCGCGGCATTACCATAGTCGGATGACCGAGTTTGCGGTAAACTCAGATTTTCATGACAAAGCGACATACACGCTCATCGATTCATGTTCACGGCCTTTCTCTCGCTCCCCTTTTTTTTCTTCGTTCCCGTCTATTCACAAACAAAATTTCGTAGGCAACAGAAGAGATCACGAGGAGAAGTGCGAAGCGAGATTCGAGCACGCAGCTCCGAGCCGATCCCGTAAACGCGGCCAGCACTTTGGACCAATTTGGCGTTGGGAGGAGTTTCCAGGATCTGTTGCACGCGTAAGTTAACATTGCGCTCGCCGTGAAAACAACGACGTGAAACACTTGCGCGTGTGTGCCGAGTTACACTCGTCGACGTAGTGTAAACCGAAGCGAAGATGATTAATTCCCGGAAGAGGAGTCTATCGCGAGTCCGTTACATCGAACGATTCTCCCTTTTCTTCACGTGGGCGACCTTGCGGACGAAGTTTATTCTCGCGAAAGGCCGAAACGCCGTTCCGATTACAGACATCGTGCTCTTGAGCAATACGTGTCGCATAAACGGGAGAGATATTGCTTCGATTTTCCGAAGCGAGTGACCATTCGATTCGAATATCTGGACCGAGGTCGGCTGTAGCGGGCGGGTCTTCAGGGTTTCCCATAAAAATAGCGGTGTCGCATTGCTCGTCGCCTGCACATATGACGGCGTGTGACACTCCACGCAAAAATAACCGGGCCGCCCTGAATCTCGCCTTAAATCATGATTCCAATTCCGCCTCGCTCGCATCCCGATAAAAAAAAATGTTTACCGGCCAATTTAACGTGCGCTCGGGTTCCGTCCTCACCGCGATTTGCAAATTCGAGTCGCGTTCAGGGAATTCAATCCCGACTTTTCGGCTTTCTCGCCTCCGCTTTCGAATTCGCAACGCGTTAAACAGGTTCGTTTATTGCAACTTTTATAAATGCGTAGAGATCTCTATCGTGAG
This sequence comes from Vollenhovia emeryi, assembly GCF_000949405.1. Taxonomy (NCBI): domain Eukaryota; kingdom Metazoa; phylum Arthropoda; class Insecta; order Hymenoptera; family Formicidae; genus Vollenhovia; species Vollenhovia emeryi. Next base: position 10,303 of record NW_011967102.1, on the reverse strand, counting down.
CTGCGGTAGTCTTCTTTTTTTTCCACACGAGACGCCAATGGGACTTGCCGAAGAAAGACATTGTCGAATCGACACGGTTCATATATGGATGTACCCGAGAAACGTTCTCAGACGTTCCTTTAGATCTTTATTAACTCTTTTTTTTTTCCTTCAGACAAGAGCTAAGAATAATGCAGTTGCGGGAAAACACGGCTATCATTTCTTACGCAAGCTATTACCGCAATCGTTATAGAGATCTCTCGAAATGCAATCCGGAGATCAACCTCGTCTGGCTGCGCGATGCAGGAGAAGACGTCAGCACCGCTAGGGAGAGGCTTTGATTCACCGGGCGGGTGCAATCAGTACGCTCCGGGCTTCGCCGTCGCGCGTGTCGGTACCTTGAGAGCGGCGTTTCGGACGAAACCCGAAAAGAAAAGGAAATCACGTCCCGTACGTGGAAGTGGCTTTCTCGTGCGACCGAAAAAGAATTTTATCAACTTCGTCGCGCGACACCGAGATCGATCCTTGATTGGGCAGCGACTCTCGACTTGACGTCCCTTCGATCGTTGATGCAAAGTTTCTTGACAAGTTCCTTGAAAGCTAGGGGGGGGGGGGGATCGAAATCGAAATTAGCGCTGAACCGACGGAGAGTGATAGAATAATTGTTTAACGAATGCGGCACGTGCGTACACCTGACAATGAGACACGGACACAGATAGCGTTGATGTAACGCAGACATTAAGCGCGCGCGTAGCGGCAAGGACAGTTTGATTTGTTGCCTTAATAGCATGATCGCCGCGCGCTAAATCTATGCGCGCATGCACCACGCGTGTAGCTGTAATTAGTCGCCTCTGCGATCCACACGAATTGTTTATGTCATCGCGATCGACCTCGGCCTTTGCGGGCAAACGCGAGGGAGACGAACAAGACCGTTATTTTACATGATTTTCTGCTTTAATTGAAAATATTCTCGGCGCGACCGCCGCATATTAATCGCGGCTAACTTTTTTTTCCCCCCTCGAATTTTTGGAACCACGCGCGCGTTTACATGGAGACAACAATGAATATCCCGAATATATTGCCGCGACTGACGTCGTTTGCAGGCGAATACTTGGAAGACAAATGAGACAATTGTCTTGACGAATATGAATTTCCGGCTTTATTCAGGCAAATAAGTTTCAGCGTCCGCAATCGTTACATATTATTCGATACTTTTTTTTTAAATATTACGTAAGCGTTATATAGAGAGAAACGAAAGAACGATGAACATCGTATCTCGAATAGCTTAGCTCGATTTCTTTCCACACGCCGGCGTCTCAAGGCTATTAAAAGTTTTACCAGACTCGCGTTATGCATGAATTTGCGTTTTTGCCGCCGGCAGTCGCTGACATTTAAACAGTTATCGTCCGTTATCGCGCGAAAACGTATCGTTTATAATGGGCACTAGTTAAATAATCGAATCTTTGTGAATTTCGCGGTTACGCCTAGTTGCGTTAATTTACGTCCGGCGTACTGAGCTTGCGTTCCTCCTCGATCTTTCTTTGCTACGATCGCTATTTTAGCCGGCCGAAAGCGGAGGCGGGTCTGCGGTCGACAGCTTCGCGCTGCGTAAATAACGAAGATGATGACTTGTTCGCGCGAGTCGTAAGGACATACACGTGCGCCCAAAGTCGATACCGCACCGTCGAACCCATCATCGAAGAGTTGCACGACATCATCGAGAGCACTCTCGGCGCACTCGCCAATCGTAAAGACTGTCCTCTGTCCGGGAGCTCAAGGTCGGATTACGCAAATTTTAAAATATGTAACGATTCAAAATTAATTTGCCGCGAAATGTCATTGTGAGAGGAAAAAAAAAGGTTACCACAAGACGTCCTGCATCGTCGTGAATATATTAAGTGCGAGGCATTAATGCAGGCCGTGCCGTGCTGGAATTCAAACTGATTACTTTATTAATAGGTTCCGATCGGTACACACGCTGCCGTCGAGCTTGCAATCGCTACAGTCGTTCACGCTGGCCGTGGAAAACTCGCGAGCGCCCGGTTGCCAGGATCCTGAAACCACCGATGCTCCGCTCGCTCGAGGAGACGCTCTAATGCGGGGAGATCGCGACGACGAATCCGCATCCCTCGCCGCGGAAGCACGCGAGGTGATATCCGATCAGAGGGATCCGGCCCGTTCCGAGGAGGATCGATCGCGCGAGATGCCGAAGGTGACGAGTGTCCTGCAGATGAATTCGAAGGAGACGTCGGCCGCGTCGGAGAAGGCGAAGGCGCGCGCCGGCAGCTTCCAGGTGCCGGAAGCGAGCAGCGCGGGCACATCGCCGACTCCCCGCAGAAAGATCTCGGTCTACTGCCGCTCGTTCGACGTGGTGACGGTGCAGGATCGACACGAGGATCACCCGGGATCCAATCTGGAAGTGAGACAGTCGCCGAACAGCCCGGACGACTCTCCCGCGCGAGTCGACGGGATCGGAGCCGCGGGCGATCGAGACGCGATGTATCCGTTTAATCACGATTACCGCGACGCGAAGAGCGACAGTTCCCGGGACTCCACGCCGCGGAAGCTCCAGGACGGCCTGCTGGACGACGAGCCGCCGATCGAAGAGCCGACAGTTAGGAAGGTCCGTTTGGCGCCCACGCGTTTGAAGTTCCCGCAGGATGCCGGAAACGAGTTTGGCAGAATCGCCGAGGCCCCCTGTTACGCTTCTCCCGGCACGTCGAATTCCAACGATATCTCGGACTCGCCTCTATCTCCTATTGGCGAACACAAGGAAGACGAGCAAGCATCTCTCTCTTTAGCGTTCGCGGGCGAACGCAGGATGGAAGCGAAGAGCGTGGCATTCGGATTGAAATCGCATTTAAATTCGGATGAGAACGCTTCGCAGGCATACGCGGTATCAAATCACCGCCTATTTCCGTCTGCTCAAGCTGGTAAGCGGATCTCCGATCCGATATTAATTCATCTTGTTAGATAACCGTTCTTGGATAAACCGGGATACGTGGAATTTTTGTAATGCGCTCATTAATTCATAATTAATTTAATGATACGACAGGAAAAACTTATCACGCGTATCAAAGTGCAATATCGATCATCTCAATCACCCGTCGACTTCTCACATCCGTCTCGCATCGTGGAAATTTCTCTCGGGCCGTCCTGTTGAATCATCAATTTCGTTTTCTCCTGCAGATTCAGCGAAGATCGTGGCTTCCGAGGATCCCCACTCTCAAACAAGCGTACGGAGACTCGACAGCGAGAGTCAGTCGCGAATCGAACGGTCAGTCGATAGCCAAATGTCGAGTCGCGAGGACAGTTTGGCCGTATCGGGCGGCGAGCACGAACCGGCGGCGGGCCATCGATGCGGCGTCGACGAGAAAGTCGCGAACGGGAAAGTCGGCAGGGTCGCCAATGCCGCGTTGTCCACGTCCGTTCCGGCGGTCTCCACGAGGGTGACGGCGTGCGAGAACGTGACGCAGAGCGATGGAAAAGCGACGTGCGAAAAAAGGCTGTTGAGGACGACGAAGCAGGATATACGTCAGGTCGGTAGCTGAGGAAAATTTGAGGTATAAATTGAGACGTTCTCCTCCCCCCCCCCCCCTCTGGGACACTCCCGCTGGACGAGCGGAACGAAGGAAAGATTAAGGAGCGATTTGATCCGCGGCACTGTTGGATTGGATTAAATTGGATGGAATAGCGTGTAACTCGAGCGAGTTCAATCTCGCGGCTGCACGAAGGCAATTGAGCCCGCGCGCGCTTCGGCAGAAACCGCGGGCCCCAACAACGCGCGGGCGTTTCGATCACGGCCGATCGAGAGCCGGCAATTATTGTTTAAGGGAACGATCAGCGATAAATCCGCGGTCAATTGGCACTAATTACTCATACGGAATGTCGCAATTGTCTGACACGTGGCCGCTGCGTCTATCGCTGGACAAGACCGCTCATGTCACAATTTAGCAATTAATGTGCACGGCTTTTAATATTTGCAATAGAGACCTTGAAGTTCATTACAAGTTTATTACTCTGACATCTCGATGTGAGAGAGAGAGAGAGAGAGAGAGAGAGAGAGAGAGAGAGAGAGAGAGAGAGAGAGACAACGTTTTAATCGCACTTCTACGTGTGCACAGCAGATTTCGTAAAAGCGAATTTGCAAGCGATATTCGCGAGAAGAAAAATTGGTTATTAATTTCTTTTTTCAATTCTTGGCGCAACATTGTCCGTTTTATCAAACGTCTTACGCACGTTGATAGATTGTGTAAACGGGTTTTACGGCGATTTGTAAAACCCGATGATGCGAGGCGCGTTGAAAACAATTAAGTATACGGATTTTTAACGACGCCTTCGCGCATTTTTTACCTGGCAGGGACGGAAGTGACTCGAGTCTCATGATAATTTGTCCGTTCGAAAATAGTATCTCTTTTTTTTCCCCCCCGCGTGTCCGCATTTACATGCGAATAGTAAATAAACAAGCGACATATCTGATTTAACGTGTCGTCGGAAATAGCCGCTCGCGCGTATTTCAAAGCCGCGCGATTTCTTTCGGCCCGGCCCGTTCCGTGCCGTCGCGCTAATTAATTTGTCATCGGCATAGACACGTCTTTGCGCCTATCGCAATTTATCGGTTCCCGGCTAATAAATCTCCCGCAGACGCATGATATATCGAACGTATTTACTTCGGAAACAGTTTGTGACCATGTTCCGGCTGTGATTTATATTTAATCGCGTTTATTTTTTACATTTATCTCTCAATATCGCTCTCGTATATGCTTTGCGGAAATCGACCGAGCTCCGTCGACGTTCATTTTTATGCGAATACACAATACTTTGCCGGCGGCGAAACGCGGTCTCTCTCATTTACTTGTGCCATTATACTGATTCTTACCGGCACGGTCGCACCGATTACAGATCTGCGGCGAAAATCTAGACGGCAAGGTTGACGGGCGAGTTATTACCTTACAAGTTGCCTCGTGACGCTTGACGACTCCTTCATCATCGCCGCGCTAAATTAATCGGCTATCACTTGAGGTGTCTTGTGATTTTTCTTTTTTCCCCCCTTTTTTTCCTTGTAATTGCAAAGGAAGAAAATTACATGCACAAACGTTTTCCCCTCCCCCCGCGATAAGTATTATTAGCTCATTTAGTTGTCTTGTGCAGATTTTATATAACGTTAGATATCATACAAAGAAATTTAACGAGACACGATCCAATGACTTGGCAGTAATACGGACTCGTACGCACGCATCGTTTGTCACTCGGCGGTGGCACTTTCGTGCATCTTTTTCCGCGGATCACTGTGTGCCCGTCTAGCACGAGATCCCGGCGGGGATACCGCCAAGTTATAAATATTATATTGAAGTGCGGTAGAGCGTCGCACAACGCACGTGCCCCTTCTACATCCGGCGGTCTATCTCGTTTGATATGAGAAATAATATTTGCCTTAGGTTTGCCGCGTAAACGTTCGATAGATATTAGTGGAAAAGCGAAGAGAGAAGGCCGCCGAAATTCTCGCCCGTTCTCTTTTACCCGTCAGTGTATTTGTGGGCGGTAATTAATCATTCGAAGAAAGAGGAAACGATAATCCACGTAACTGTCATCGTTTGACCGACACGAGTCGCATCGAATCACCTGCCTTCTCTTCGGGGTCTGCCCATTCGGTTACCAGTTTTAATTACGCTGGAATACGTGCGAGTCTCTCTCGCATTCTCTCCCGATAATGTTTATCCGAACGTGATGCGATAACGCGTACGGAACGAAGGTCATATTACCACTGGAAGTGCGATCTGTGCCAAGTTAACTGTTCTTATCGCTACGAACTTCCCCAATCTTGCATATGCAGTGATTGTTAATCAGCGGCGGTCAACAAGCAGTCTCGTATGCATTTTCCTTCCGTCGCACTGAAAGTCATTAGATACCGAAAGATTATTTACAGCGGACGTCCGCTAATTTTGCGGGAGACTCGGCGAACGCGCATTTATCGGGTCCCTCCATTGTTCGTCGCTTAATATTCTAAAATGTCATTTTGTCATTACAGTGGCTCGTAAATATGAACAAAAGATCGCATTCGGAGGGTGAGAACCTCGGCCGATTGGAGCACGGTTGTCGTTGTAAAGTGATGCGATTGAAACCATTGATTCCGGAATGTAGTCAGAGCAGTGTTTTCCCGAGTCTCGCGGACATTCGTCCGCAAAGATCTGGGATAGCCAATTTATCGGATTCCGAGGAGAACAGGTGAATAGCAGGGAGAACTTGATGTAGCTTTGGGTCGTACAGTTAATTATGGAACAATCTTGATTTTCAGGGAGAATCTAAGCGAGCTGGAACTGCAGGTAAATAAACATGTTCCAAGTGTGAAAATTACGAGGTATTTCAGCAGACATGCAGTTACGTTATACGGCACATTGCTCCTGTTACAGAAGATGTACACGGCGTTCTCGTTGTGTCTCTGCGTAGAGAGGTTGACCCTGTCGCGAAGGGTAGCGATGTCGTGCCGGCAGCGCGACCAATCCGAGAAAAATCTCGCCTGCGAGGTGCAGAGGATGCAGCAGGACATTCAGGCAAGCAAATACGAAAATATCTTTCGGTCGTTCGGTTGACATTTGCGGTACGCGCTGACTGAGCTAAGAAAAGCCGAAACGTTCGCAATTAATAATTTATATATGTTTAAAAGATACGTTTTTTCTACCTGATAATTATTGACGCTCGTGATTTGGCCTTGTTTTCTTGTATATAGTTTTTATTATTTGATGTATCTTGTCACTTGTCGATCCTTTTCTCGAGCAATTTGTATAGAACGGAAGAGTGTAGATCCTTTGGGTCTAAGTCGTCGAGACGCGTATAAATTGCATCCGCGAGGCATTTGCCAGTTAGTAGTTGTTCTCCATGGTTCGTTGAAGGGATTGAATTTTGCGTAACGTCAGGAACTCGCGCCACTATGCACGGACAGGGAATCCGTGGAGCGGGTGGAGCGGGTCAGGCATCAGTTGGACATGATAGTGCGGTGTGCGCACAGGGTGTCCTGCGCGGCCGAGACTCTAGGCGCCGTGCACCAGGAGCGTAGGGTCTCCCGGGCCATTCTGATTGCCGACAAGTATCTCCAGGTGCTGCAGTCCCGATGCGAGAAGCTGATCTCCAATGTCGCCGAGACTAAGTGAGGGTCACAGACTTATCACCTTTCCCTGCTCGCTCGTCATTCGTTCAATCTGTACTTTGACGCCGCCAGCTTTCAAAAATATGATACGCCTTCGGTCTTTCTGTCGCGAGTAAAACTTTTAAAGATTCACCTCTTGATAGAGATCAATTAATCGGCCGGTTTGGACAAGTATTCTTGGGGAAACATTTGTAATAGCGTTCGACGTTACGTTCTCCCTCACATTTGTTTTCGAAACAATGACATGGTATCAGTGATAGTGCACGCTGTTCGTTTCCAGACGGATCCTGTTAGAGAACAATATAATGATAGAGGAGATCTCCGGCGAGCTCAACGATGAACTGCCCCGCATCAGATATAGGAGCGGTACACCCGCCAATAATCGTATGATGGTTCGAAAATACTGATAGATTCACGTTCATTGCTTTCTCTCGCCAGCTTATCATCGCACGTTAGACGCTCATTGTATCTCGTCACGCGCCGTTGCCATTGTATTTCGTCGCTTCGTTGTCGTACTTTCGCACGTTCGCACAACTTCACAGGAATTTTTTCGACACGCTCACGGCTTGCACTTTCATTTTCTTTTTTATTTAATTTCGTTATGTCCAATAATTGGTACGTTTTTTTCGTCAATTCTTCCTTCTAGATGGCTAGGAGAAGAGCCAGCGTGGCCACGATGTCTCGGCCGATGGGCAGCGCGCAGGATGTGATAAAGGCAATTTGTCTTGGTTTTAATTTTGACTTTTCGCTTCTACAGCTTGGTATTTCAATGGGATTATCCTCTTACGTTCTGCACTATTAACACAATGACGTGCATAATGATTGCTTATTTACACTTTTCTCTTTTTTTTATATCGAAATATTTTCTACATTTCTCGCTTTGTACTCTATATAGGAGACCGTGAGACAACGAAATTCCGTATCCGGACGAATGACTCTCAGAAGACCGTCCGTCAGCTCCGATTCCCCGAAGAGGGAAATCGAAAAACTGGATCGTACCGAGTGAGTTATATTATTGTCGATTTAGATTTAGATATCTCGAGCTAACACTTGCAACATCTCTCTGCTAGCTGTCTTAAAGAAATTAAAATGTCTAAAAAGGTACCTATTAAAATGTCTAAAAAGGTACAGTTGTAAATGGATATTCTTTGATTATTTTTCGATAGAAGTTCCAACAGCATTAGCGAATTGCGGGGTATCTTCGAGCAGGCCGAGTCTCGTCGCAGCTCGAAGGAGGAAAATAACATGCTACGACTGAATCACTCCAATAGCCAAAGTACAGTAAATTGCGCAATGATCGACAACGAGATTTGGACGAACGTAAAGGAGGAGACCACTTCCGAAGTTTCCGACGTCGAAAGCATCCATTCTGATAGTCGATCAAGGTTAATGTCTTCTTTATTTTATCTCGTAATCAAATAAAACTGTTTCTCTTAACGTAATGTCTTTTCTTTTCTTTTTTTAGCACAAGATCGTCGTACACTTTCCAATTAAGAAGACGAGGAAGTAAACTATTATCAATATGGCGCATAATGTCGAGTGTTCTAATTGTTTGTTTCGTCTTCTACATGATTCAAGCATTGTTAATAGCAAACACGAACCGTTGCTGCGAGCCATTCAGCCAACGGTTGATCAACGTTTGGAACGAGAACCGTCAAAAAAGAAATGCAGTGCCTCACCCAATATGACTCCCTTGATATTCGCGCGATCCAGTGTGGTTAGCTGTGCCAGTAAAATAATTAGCAAAACTAATTATAAACACTGTAACATATGTCAATTATAGAAAGGCTGAATAAATTAATAAACTCAAGTTCGTACTTGATCATCGCAAGACTTCGAAATGTTAGTATTATACGACAATATTTGGCCGAATTCGTTGATATCACTACTTTGGTAAAAGACATACTTTTGTAGAGAAGATAACTTTCCAGAGAACATAGAAATCATTACTTTTGTAAATAAGATATTTTTGTAGAGAAGGTAGAAACGTTTTGTGTTAACATAAAATACTTCCAACTAATTAAATCATACAGTTCTTATTCGGATCGCACGCTTATACTTGGCGTCTTTTTTATCTTTTTTTAAAAAGGTTTTTTTTTGGAGATAGTAAGAATTATACGCTGACTTTGGATATCTTAACTTTTACATTGAACATTATTTTCCATCGGTAAACTAAATATTTAACAGTAAAGATACTTCGATGAAAGATACTTATCGAAATAAAAGAAGCGATTAGAAATGTTATTCATAAAAAATAGGAACAGAATATCCAACGCGTTGGATTTCTGTTCCCTATTCCCTGTGCCTGACCTACCTGACCAATCACAGTGGAGACTGGGACAGACACGTGGTTTTAAAATGCAGATGATTGGACAGCACGCCTATTGCCAACGAATCATTGTGTCTTGGCATTACATAGATTTCTATTCCCTATTCCTATTCCCTATTCCTATTGCCTGTGCTTTCCTATTGTGTGATAGGCTTTAGGCTGGGTCTACATTGGATGTCGTAAGCACGGTCTTACATACAGGTCTGGAAACTCGAGTAGTGGGGGTAGTGCTCAGTTTTAAGCCAAAATTAGTTCGCCCTGTGTGTCGCTGCTATCGGTCAGTGCCAGACTCTAACCTTGACTGCGTTCGGGCAGATATAATTTTACAGATTTATACATGCTTTTAGATAGTTCGGGACTATGCAAGAATTCGTCATTATGGACTATCCAAGACAATTCGTTGGAATGTATACCGAGCCATGCACTAACGTTGAGTTTAATGGTTATGTTTCCACTTTTACAACACTTTGCGATAACAGCGACACGCTGCTAGTGACAAGATTGTGCACTAAAAATGGCTTAAATTTTGGCACACCCCCACCACCAAAATTTGCCTGAGTTTCCAGACCTGTATGTAAGACCGTGATCGGATGAGCCACAAGTAGGATCATCCCTAGGTGTAGAATGGGCATTACGTCTACGACTAAGACCGTTTCAAGCGTTTACGGATCGTTCTCTGCCAGCAGCCTTGCCGAAAGCAGCGGCAGCGTCTCTCCCAGTTTATTCGTAGGCGATTTGCGCATCGTTTCGCAACCGTGGCGTGACATTTCGTTGTCCGTCTCGAGACTCTCGAGAATAGACGCTAGTCATGTTTGTCGTCTTGTCTCTGTGGACAAAGACTAAGGCCCGGT
>NW_011967101.1:304727-357493 GCF_000949405.1 Vollenhovia emeryi | reverse complement strand
TACGAACGTTTCGAGCCCTTTTTTTGGGTCATCTTCAGCGTTGAACTACTTGTTACTTGTTAAAATATTCGTATTAAATGTATATGTATATAAAGTCATTTTTGTTAAAAAGTGTCCGTGGTTTTTACATTTGTAAAGCAGCGCTTGGCGGTTGTCTAGATCATCTTTGACTGTTGTCATGTCGTGACGCACCAGTAACGAGTCTTGTTGGTTGTGAGCTCTATTAATTATGAATTACTTGTGTGATTAAATTCTGTTCCGAATTATTGTATTTGTGTAACTAGTTACCTGTGGTCAGTGGTAGTAATGGACTTTTTGATCCAGTAACGGTACGCAGTGTGTTTTCTCGGACTGGTGTTAATGTCTTAACGATCGAAACCACAATGACAAATCGTCATTGCCAAGCTGAAACTCTAACTTGGTTCCGTTATTGCCCGTCATTGTGTGAATAGTGTTATTTCCTTGCCTATTATCGTTCTCGTCTTCAACGTCCTTCTTGTTATGTTCTGCGGCTCGCCTGATGTTTACTTCCTCTATGTGAGCGCGTAGGACTCTGCGTAATTCGTCGATGTTAGCATTGGCCTCAAATTTAATTTCTAATTTTTGCAGTATTTGAGTTAATTGCGCTTTTTTCAATTCTTGGATCCACGACGTTTTCGTATAGTCAATTATGTCTTTACTTGATCCCGACATTCGAACGAAATCTTTTCATTAATTACCGTTTGCTCTACTCGTTTTCTTAATTTTCCGTCTACTCCTTACTTCCGTCTACTCTGTCGCTGACTCCGCTGATAATTAATCGTCGAGTCTTCTTACCGAACCTGTCCTTGTATTACTCCCGCGAATTCCGAGAATTCCTCTTCCCGCGTGCCTCGTATACTGCGGTTCACGAATGCTACGTTAGAAACGTTAATTTTCCACAAAATATGCACTTGGGTTCGACAAACATTGTCCTCGTCGCCAATTGTTACGTGCTGTGTCGCACAGTAACGTACTCTCCCGTTGGGAGCCCGGATATATTACAGGAGTATTTATTCCTTTTAATAACAAAGATAATGTCATATGTCCGTTTAACTTTCTTATGTCATGCGTATCGTTTACAATGTAATATGGCGGTTCAACTGAAATTATATAAATTTTATTAAATGGAAATTAAATAAAATATCAAAAATATGAAAGTAATTATATATATGTAATATACAATATATATATGTGTGTATGTGTGTGTGCGCGTGTGCGTGCGTGCGTGCGTGCGTGCGTGCGTGCGTATGTGTTATATATATATATATATGAAATATATGCAGGCATATATTTCATATATATTCTAATATATCTATTTTATATATTAGATTATGTGTTAAAAATATATTTTGCATATATTATGTAAATATATAGTATTTTCTTATATTTCTTCTATATAATAGGAGGCAAATAATGATTTAATTAGTTATATGCATTCTTATATTTTATATATACATTTATATATATTAAAGTATAAGTATTGATATATTATATAATATATTTTGGGATATATACTTTTTCATGGGGGTAGACTAAATGTCGACTTAAAAAGTTGACTTCAAGGTGACTAAAAAATGTCGACTATCAGCCGGCAAACAGTCATTTGTGCTATGTGGGAAGATGAGAGGTTCCCCACTATTCTCATCCGGGAAAAGACGGCTCGGAAGACAGCCGCGAGCGGAGAAGATAGATCGTGCAGCCGGTCGCCGCACACGCGCCTGAAGGTTCACTTTGCCTTCTCGAGGAAGAATCGCGAACCGATTTCACGAGGAACGCGACGCGCTCTGGTCCAAGGGGAAGCGGGAACGATGCGTCCTCCACCGGGATTCGTGCAGTGGACGTCGTCCCTAGTCCTATTGTTCGCGCTCACGGTCCGCGCGACTTCGACGAAGCAGCCGAATATTGTCTTTATTCTGGCGGACGATTTGGCAAGTTGTCTTTCAAGGTTTGCGATAAGTTACACCTGGTCCAAAAGACCGGACGCCTCGAAAATAATGGGTTGTTAGTATGAAGACACAACGTATGAAGACTCTGTCAGGCGAGACAACTTCTGTCTAGTCCTCATTTATGTGCCGACTGGAAAGGCGTAAAGAAAGGCGAGAGATGTTAAACGCCTACAATAGGTAAAGACTAAATAGAGAAATCTTAGGGCCTGAGCAGAATGGCTGTCTCGTACTCTTAAGGCGTAAGACAGTTATTGTGCGTTAAATATCTAGACAAATCGCAACAAGGGAAACTGTTAACTTAAGGACATAAATGATATCTCAAGTTAACGTTTAGATTTAGTCTCATTTTCATCAGGGATGGAATGACGTCGGCTTTCACGGTTCCGGTCAGATCCCAACGCCGAATATCAACGCACTGGCGTACTCCGGGCTGCTTCTCGATAGATATTATGTCAATTCGATTTGCACACCGTCCAGAAGCGCTCTGATGACCGGCAAATATCCTATTCACACTGGAATGCAGCACGGCGTAAGTGACGCTTTCGCAACATTTCTTGCGTCGTTATTTATCAAGAGTGTAAAACACGTAATATTGAAAACAGATAAGATAATCGAGCACAAATGAGAACAATAGGCAGTGAGCTCTACAATACGATCGAACTTATTCGCTTTGAACCTAAATTTGTCCCTTTCTTTCAATCTTACGAAATAAATTTGTTTATTAAAATCACGATAGTTCGCTGGTATTGTCAGTTTCTTTTAACCGCGGCTGCACCTGTCAGTGAATAAACGCGATTGAGAGCTATCAGTTGGCGGAAACGTTAATTGTTGTTCTGTTTGCAACACGGAGCACAAAAGGAAATATTGTGTGCTTGCACTTTTGCCTCGTTGACCTGGATAGTTCAATTGGAAATTATCACATCGAGAGATTACTACTTTATTTGCATACACGTTTTCAACGCTATACGCGCGTATCCACATGCAAAGCCGACAAAGGACCGCACGGACGGTCAGCTCAAAGCATCCCTTTCATTATCGTGCAAATTAACGACGCCGGCTGAATAATACTCCGTTACAAGTTTCTAATTTGTACTTTAAGATAATTTCGGCAAAGATTAGAGCTTCTTTAACTCCATAAAAATGTGGTGAACATTTGAGAGACGATCTTTTTAGATAACGCGTCCCCTGCCACCCACGAATATTAATGCGACTGACAAGATTCTAATTGAGTTGCCCGTGAAGCGGCACATTATTGTGAACACAGGAATTTCTAGTACAACGCGCGGACTTGTTGAATAATTCAGGTTCTCAAAGGTGCGGAGCCGAGAGGATTGCCACTCCACGAGAAACTCTTGCCGGAACATTTGCGCGAGCTTGGATACAGCACGCACATCGTCGGCAAATGGCACCTAGGATTTTACAAGAAGGAGTACACCCCGACTTACAGGGGATTCGACACCCACACCGGCTTCTGGACGGGTCATCACGATTATTTCGATCACACGGCCGTTGAAAACGTGAGCGATTACACGAGTAAACAGGGTCTTTGTTATTTGAATGCGATAATGCGATAAAAATGCAGCCTTATTGGGGCTTGGACATGAGACGGGGCATGGAACCGGCATGGGATCTGCACTGCCAATATTCCACGGACATTTTCACGAAGGAGGCGATGAGATTGATCGACGAGCACAATTCCAGTCGACCGATGTTCCTATATCTGGCCCACGCAGCCGTGCACTCCGGTAATCCTTATAATCCGCTTCCGGCGCCGGATGAGGAGGTCGCTAAGTTCAATAATATCTTCGATTACAATCGAAGGCGTTTCGCAGGTAACCAACGAGTGACTCGAACGTAGATAGAAATGTAATATAAAATAGATCTTCGCTTAGAGAGAAAATATCATTATATTAAGTATAGATTCTTAAGGAATGGGACTGAAATATATTATATACTAATAGCGTAAGCGGACTGATAATCTTGGAATACTGCTAGGTATGCTGAGTAAGCTAGATCAATCGGTAGGCCAAGTAGTTGAAGCTCTGCGGAAGAAAGACATGCTGCGAGATAGTATAATCATCTTCTCGACAGACAACGGTGGGCCTGCTGCTGGATTTAATTTGAATGCAGCGTCTAATTGGCCACTGAGAGGGGTCAAAAATACTCTTTGGGAAGGTGACTTTATTCGACTATCGATCAACTAAATTAGACGGTTGTGCAAACTTTTTTTAATTGCAATTAAGACGTCTCGATTAACGAGCATCTGCTCGGCAAGAAAATATCTTTCGAATTTTTCTCAATCATATGCTTTTTGTATTCGTTGTATATCGTAATTGGTGCATCTGTATTTTTAAGAACCCGAATTAATTAAGACTTTATTGGACGAATTAACTATGTTATGGAGGTTTAATTTTAAAAATCACGACTTTAGAAGCTGCCTTTAATTTGCGACGTCCGTTAACGAACAATCTTTTCAATTATATTATCGCAGGCGGCATCAGAGGTACAGGATTAATATGGTCACCCAAACTGGTGCGACCTGGCCGAGTAAGCAGGCAGATGTTACATATTACTGATTGGCTACCGACGCTGATAGCGGCCGCCGGCGGTGATCCGGCAAACTTAACTATCGACGGCATGAATATGTGGTATGCGCTAAGCGAAGATACCGAATTACCGCGCACGAGCATTCTCCACAACATTGATGATATTTATGGCGTGTCTGCCATTACGGTCGGCGACTGGAAGCTCATCCAGGGTAAGACCCGTTCTACGATACGTCATACGTCGGGGCGTAGCAAAGAAATTGAAGAGAAATCTTGCCATTGGACCATCGGCTACGTTCTGACATCCGACAGTGACATACGACGTATTGTAGAACAGGCCTAAGAAAGTTTCTAGCCACCAAAAGTATATTCTGTTCCGCAACGAGCTATTGTAGGTTTGGAAACCGCGGGGAGTGTATCTCTTGTCTTTCCTCTTCTCATTCTTGATGTTTATTTAAGACAGAACACGATATACCTGTGGAAAAATATGAGAAATGTATGTATATGATAAATAGTCAATTCAATTCGGTTTTCCGTCTAGGATCTACTTATAAAGGAACGTGGGACGGATGGTACGGTCCATCCGGTAGGGAGTGGGTCTACGACGTGGACGGCGTGATCGACAGCACGGCGGCACATGCCATCGCCAGTGTGGGATTGGGTGTCACTACGGAAGCTGTTCGGATGCTGCGGGAAAACGCGATGATCAAGTGCCCGCCGCGGAATGATAGTCTACCCAGCTGCAAGCCGTTGGAAGAAGCGTGCCTCTTCAACATCTATCAGGATCCTTGTGAAGATAACAATCTTGTTAAACAGTGAGTGGAATACGACTTCGATGGAATTCCGTCGCGAAATTTTGTTCTATTTTAACTCGCGTTCGAACGCTCGTGATTACATTGCCCTGCCTTTTTATTCGCGTCAAAAGGTTTCCAACGATCATCAGGAAACTGCAGGACGAACTGAAGAAGTTCAACAACAGTGCAATTCTACCTGGAAATCTTCCGTGGGACAGTAAGGGCGATCCGAGTCTGTGGGATCATACATGGAACAACTTCGGAGATTACATTAATGTCATGATGAGCGCTGCAACCTGATCGAATACTGTAATCTCAAGGATATTATCTTCGTTTCCCTGCAGAGTGATATATAATACGTATAAGGATTACGCCAGAAAATGTGCTGCTCATGTTAGTCCATATTTGTTATGTTACGAAGAGATCTATACAACTATAAAGATATTTAGTCTTTGTTTCTTTACCTTCGTCTGTATGCGTCGTCATAAAAAAAATGCATGTCATCGATAAAGTATAAAAATATCCAGCAACGTTAAATTAGAGACCTTATTTTATTTGTAATGCGATTTGACCCTATGTATTTTATTGCTAAATTTTTAATATAATTTTAGAAAAAACATGCATGTATATATATATATGTACAGGGTGTTATGTAATACCCGCATCAACGCTTATTATGGGATAGAGTGGACTAGACTAATTGTAAGTCGAAAAGTTCTCTACCATTTTGTAATTTTCGCAAAAGTCAGCGAGTTATTAATTATTAAAAATTGCTGTTTTAGGCCGGCCCACTGCCCAATTCAAACGTGCGGCGAGATCGATCGATCGTTACAACTCTCTGCGCGCCTAGTAACGATCGATCGATCTCGCCGCACGTTTCAATTGGGCAGTGGGCCGGCCTAAAACAGCGATTTTTAATAATTAATAACTCGCTGACTTTTGCGAAAATTGCAAAATGGTAGAGGACTTTTCGACTTAGTCTAGTCCACTCTATCCCACAATAAGCGTTGATGCGGGAATTACATAACACCCTGTATACATTGCGTTCGCTATGTTCATTAGTTACATCACTTTGCACTCATAAAGAATAGTACAAGAAAGCATCTTTCAAAGAGAAGATAAGTAGTCTTATACGAATGTATAAACCCTATGCGGTTTTCTTCTTACGAGAAAGTCTTATACCGCGCGTCTCTCTAGTGAGGACATTCCGAACCACTTCACTTTTGTCTTCCATGTGATTAATAGGGTGGAAGATATGAATGTAGTTTAATTTACTATTATTGTGATTGTATTTACTATATAACAATAATTAACTAATTTACTATTCATTACCTGGATATTTTAACGGAATAATAGTTAAAAGCTTATATTTTATAGTAAATTTTTTAAATAGTTGGCAGCACTGTGTGTATTCTATCTCTATAGTTGCTATTACTAATATTATAGTAATAATTATTATAAAAATGATATTCCTGACTGTAATTATTTTACTATACAATTATAGTTTCAAATACTACATTTTTTTCCATCTGTGTGCTTTCTAACTTTGTAAAACAACGGATATTTCTCTAAGAAACATAGAAAGTGAGTTAACCACAATGGCTACAAAATGGAGATACTGTTTTTTAGATTATGACAGCAGATATAGGCTCCAAATATGAGGTGGCGCAGTTTCTGCTAAATTAATAGGCGTCATCTGTTGGTTCCACCATGAATTTATTACCCTTGGAGTGAAATCTGTTTGGTGAAAAATTGATTGTTAGATCGTGTAATCGTCGCGAGAAAAGATTTGTCATTGAATTTGGACGTTGAAAACCCACCGTCTCACATTAGAATCCTGTCTTATAATAGAGGACTTTCCTCTATTCACTGTTTTCAGTGATAACCCGCTGATTGACTCGTAGAGAGTACGCGAAGGGAACTTGTCCGATCTTGCCACAAATCTAGAGAACGAGAGAACGTGGGTCTCGCCTGTGTAGGAAACACTGGACGACAACAGTCCAAAAGGAATTCAATTATCGCCATTAATTTTTTTCTCGACGTAAGTCCGATCGGTCAAACGTCAGCCAATATTTCACCGAATCTCTCCAACTCTTTCCACCCGCTCTCTCTCTCTCTTCCCCCACCTCCCTCGCACATTGAACGGAGGCACCGCTGCCTCATTTCGCAAACAACCGTCACGCAGCAAAACCCGTCGACCCCCCAATTGACGTTCGCGTCAACGAGCGGCGTCCACGTCAACAGAGAGTAACAGAACCGGGGGGACAAGCGTTTTACGTCCCACCGCCCCTCGCCCGGAGTCCCGGTGACCGCCCTCTCGAGTTCCGAGGGTGGCTTTGGCTGTCTACCGCGAATGAGTGCGCAACCGGCAGCGCATTTTGATCTATAACACGAGCGAGAGGCTATTGTCGATTGGTGAAGCAACACCTGGACCCGGCCGGAAAGCGTGCTGAGGGCTTTTCATTTTGGACCGCGTTGTCCGGAAGAGGGGTGCCGTATGGGAGAAAGCTGGCGACACTCGAGTGTAGAGGGTGGCGGCAGTGCCGTTTTACCAAAAAACCCCGCGCGCGGTATACACCAATGTGATAATAATAATTTTTAATTAAATTTATTATAAATATTCGACCTAACGTTTGATACAAATTCAATGTTTATTTTTATTATAATCAGTATCGCGTTTATGTTTATTATTACAATATTGTAAATAAACAGTTTGCCGAAAAAGTTTGTATCGCGGGAGAAGAATGTGTCTCCGAAATTATTTTACGCTGCGTAAACGAAATTATTTACGATTATTCACGCTGCGTTTTACAAAATTATCGTAAACGTGAGGTAAAATATTGAATTTTAGAAAGAATAAAGGAAAAACGGCAAACTTTTTACAAGAACAATATGCAGACTATAGTAGCATTAGGTTTTTCCTTAGAATTTACAAATGGGGCATCATCACCCCTTTGAACAATCAATATATCTTTCTATTTTTATTTTATAAGTGCTTCTCACAGAGAACGCTCTCCCTATAGGCTAATAATATCGCAAACGATATATTAATATCAGGACATGCCCTGCTTATTTTAGCGTCGTATCAATATCGCGTTACCTTCAGTCGCAGAACTGCACATTTCTAGAATCGCATTTTAAAAAATCTTCAGTAGGGAACAATGATGGGACAATGATAAGTTTGTTACACTATACGTATCAGAAATATTTTTAAAATGATAACGCAACTGAGAACTGAAATCCATAATTTAATTTTATTTTATTTTTTATAAACCTGTCAGAAAAAGGTTTTGAATAACTTGCTGATATTAAGAATAAGATATTATATTCATATCGTTTACACGTAGAAAATTTATTTCAAACATATGCTAGAATCACATTAAAAAAAATCGTCAGTGGGGAACAATGATAAGTTTGTTACACTATACGTATCAGAAATATTTTTAAAATAACGCAATTAACTAAAAACCGTGAAATCGATAATTTAATTTTCTTTTATTTTTTATAAACCTACCAGGAACAATTTTTTTAATAATCAAATTACACATAGCGAATTTACAAAAAAGTCTCGTTTCAAAACTTTAGCTACTAGCTATAGCTATCTGGGATCTACGAATTTAATAACTGCTACGTTTTTTCTTAATATAATACTTTTGGTAGATTTAGTTAAAGCGGATACGAGACAGGATACGACGCACTTTTTGCATCACGCTTAGAGCCGGCCATGGGTGGTGAAAAGGGTCGCGAGAGGGCTGAAAACGTACCAGAAGGACCGAAACGCGCACATGCTGCCGGATCGTTGCGCCTTTGTGCGCGCGCGAAAGGGGTGTTAAGTGTTCACCGAAAGTGCCAATTTCGAGCCGCCGCCATAGTAAATGCCGAGGCATGTGCGCCGTCTTTTCTCTCTCCACTTCTTTCAGCTACGACACGAAGATAAGATCAGCATTTACCGTAAGCGGCGCGGCGCGCTGTCCTCGTTCAAGTGGGAGAGATAAAAATTTCATATTTGCAATATTAACAATAACAAGATTAAAGAGTGACGAGAATTTCATGTTTACGACACCGAGCGGTATCCCGCGGCGCGATTTTACAACTGCTATACCGAACTAGAATACATTTCATATTTGCAAATTTAAAATCGGATCCCCTGAAAAAAATTGCTCGACGATTTAATATTCTTCCGGCCTCAGCATTCTGTATGTTTTGAAAATTATAACAAAAGTGCAATAATTATGCACAATATTTAGTACTACTTTCGGCACTGCTTCAACATACACGAGAATAATTTTGTGAACGTCACAATAAATTATCCAGCGTATGTTATCTCCGCTTAAAGCGAATGATTAAATTTTCCTTTAGCTATTGACGATACGACAAAAGCGCGTATCGTGGCATTGTGTATTAGTTTACACCATGAGATATTTAACGTGAAGCATTTTATAGTATTTGAACATTTGTGTCTCCGAGTAGAAAATCCATGAAATTTTACGTATTTTTGCAAAATTGGAATTGTATCGAGATAAAAGTTCCGAGCGTTTGGTGATTGACGTAAATATCGCCGTGTCGAGTCGCCAGTACGGTGGAATTTCCAATCGATCACGTTTTCGATAGCGAAAAGCTACAACTTTGATGTGCCTTATTGCCGCGAGCTTGTTACCCGCCGCCAGCGATCCGCCGGCGATCGACGGTAGATACCGCAACCAAGGCAGGGCATAATGCAGAGGTCCATTCCGCTGGTGTTGCACGCACCAGTCGATGGTCCTCTCGATAGGTTTCCACGAAGCCGCAGAGGCGGGTGCAATGAAATTATTTGGCGGCCGGGCAATTAATTGCACCGCCGACCAGTTAATCGCCGAAGAAATATGCCACCCCGTCGCAGCTTTAGAAATCCGGCTCCAAATCGGTTGCGTCCCGCTCCAGTACTTTAAAAAGCACTCCCTCTTTGTGCATTTGACGCGTTGGTAGAGTAGATTGATAATAAATGGATATTCTTTGATATAATATTGCATTGTATGCCAGTTAAACAAGTTGGATTTGATAACCGATGGTATAAGAAAAGCTCATATTATTGAATTGAACCAATACGTTCAGTGTTTATTAACATTGTATGCTAATTTGTTGCATTGTTTTCTTCAATTTTTCCAATCGCCTACATTCCAACAACCTAGATTTCGAAAAATGACTTAATTATCTTAATTAAATACTATTTTATCTTTCTTCTACGTTAGCACAAACAGCTATACTAAGAAATCTTTCAATCGCACACAATAATTAATATCCAGTTCTTACATAGAGGAAAGTCCTCTATTATTAGATAGGTTTTCAACACCCAAATTCAATCACAAATTTTTTTTCGCAACGATTACACAATCTAACAGTTAGTATTCCACTAAACAGATTTCGCTCAAAGGGCAATAATTTCACGATGAAATCGACAGATGATGCCAACTAATTTAGCAGAAACTCCGCTATCCCCAATTAGGAGCCTATTTCATAATAGTTAATTTCTCTAAAGAAAAAATTCGGTTGTGAAAGCAACAATAGTCGCGAGAAACTCTCTTACATAATGACTCTTGCGTAAAGACTCGTAAAAAAAGTGCGCCGTGGATTATCACACAACGTGTGTACTTTCTGCACGGCGTTAATCGTTATTATTTAATCGCCTCTCTTATCTCATCGATCGCACAGCATGCGCACGCACTCACGTATCCCCGGAACGCGCAACAATCGTGTCAGTCGGGCAAGTAAGCCTCTAGATTATAGATGACGTCCAAAGTTATCGAGAGTAAAAAGTTGCTGGCACGAAAGTATCTCGCTGATCACTTTGCGAAACGCCTGAAACAAATGATGACTTTTTCGGACTTTTTTCTTTGCGGCATGCGTGCACGCGTGTATCGTCAAACATTTGATTGGCATCAATTTTTGCGACGGAGAGAATGAGGAAACCATAATGTAGAGCCAATCAATCGAACGAGCACATTTTACCGCGCATAACGATCCACACAACGGACGCATGAATAAATTGTTACTCAATCCATTTTTCAATGGATTGTTAACGTTATTTGTAAGCGCTGGTTATTTCCCGTGCGCGCACAAATGTACAATATTACCAAATTGGGCATTTAATTCCCGCCGTAATTATGAATTCCTTCATTTCGCCGCGCATTCAGCTCAACTGAACTGGATCAACATTTAATCTATTTTCATCTTCGTAACATGATATATGACATATCTTAATAACGCTACAATTCAATCATTAGAGATCAACGTTTCGGTAATACGAGAACGTATCCCGTAACATACACGTGGAAACTGAATCTGCGGTGTTGCTTTCTCGGTGTTAAAAAATTAACAAAATGCAAATAATAATGACGCTCAAAAATTGTACTTTAGTTTTATTAAATTTACGAATCGCCGTACACAGTTGACATTAAATTTTTAAAAAAAGTCGAATAACGATCACACATATTATTAATATGTGGGGCGCGTACGAAATTGGATACCCCGTTCTTAAAGCGCCGTGCAAGCGGGCTTTCTCTCGGTCACGCCATCCGGTATTCGAGCAAAGGCTTAATTCGACGGGGCGGAGCCGTGTCCTCGAATCGTCGACGGACGAGAAACGTTTACCGGAGCATCGTACTTTGGAAATCCGGAGCTAAAGCCAGCGACTGGGAGTCCGGCACAAAGGCACTTCCTCTTTGGGAGTTTAGTGCCAGACACTAAATAAAATTCCTCATGTTTCTACGCGGGTGAGGGTCGAAAATCGCCCGGGGCTAGGAATGCGCGCTTGCCCGACGATATCGTAGCGGCGCATTGTCGTATTGATTTGAAATGACACGAGATGCCAAAGGGGTAAATAAGAAGTTAGGCGTCACTGTGCAAACACTGTCAGCATCCATTTGAAGTCATACAGCAGTCCTTCATTTAAATTCGTTCATTTGTATTTAATTTGTGCAGAAAATGTTGTATATGTTGTCCGATCTGTCGATAAAAATCGGACGATATTGATTTTTATTGCTCAGCTGATCTTGTCTTTCGATGTTTAGGCATTACATTGTAACAATTAACGCAAATTATTTAATTAATTTTGTAAATAAAGGTGGACGATCAATTAGCTACTTTACACTTAAAAGGGATTATTAAATCTTCTGTTAAATGTGGATTTTTAAATATAGTAAGATTTATTTTTATTTTGATCGGAAAATAGATATTATAATATATTCTCCTTTTTCACTTTATTACGGACAAGAACTCACGTTGTCTGGAGAAGAGTAAAATTGTGAGACTTTTCGAAATAAATCAAGAACAAATTGTATAACGCTGCGGCTTCTGCGCGACGGTTTTATTTCTTGATTCATTACAGTTATGAGAGAATTTGATTTATTAAAATCATATAATTTTGCACCTCTTAAAACGTAGCAAGATTTTATTAACAGCAGTGTATTCCATTACCTTTACTGGTACCTTTTCGATCGTGGAGGCGTTTGTTTTATTTTTTAAATCAAATAAACATTTGATTTCAAGTACGGTAATGGCCCATTCGTTGAAGTTGATTTGAAATAGAAAAACAGAAATGCACAAAACAGAATATTCGACATTTATTTAACGGCGCGTGGTATTTCGTGGCTGCGACGAAATGGATGGTATAGAGAACGCCCGTTTTTTACGGCATACAGCATGCCATTGTTGTGTATACATGGTCACCGCTGCCGTTCGCGATGCGGCCAGATAGGTAACAAAAGATCGACGAGTATCGGGAGAAAATCACAATTATTCTCTCTGTAAACAATTAACAATTATCATTCTTTGTGATTAATTGATTTCTCATAATTAATGTTCCGCGGGCGTATCGCGAAACGATGATTGCTTATCGAAGCAGATATCCCGCGATATATTCGTTTAGTAGATAGACCGATATAAGAATCATAAATTGTTGTCTATTTGTCGATAATTAATTATTATTTTAACGGTGTTCGGTTTCGACGACGTCTGCATTTGGGTTTTTCCTTCGCCAATTTATATGTGACTTGCACCATCTTCGCATTTCGAGAGCGAGGAGCCGGTGGTGCACAAATTGTAGAACCGTAGAAGAGCGAGATTGCCTGTGTTTGTCTCTCACTCGCGGGAATTTGACGAACTCTTACGGCCAGTCTCTGGATTACAGGGTTCTCTAGCACAAATCACAGGGCGGAGGGATGCGAATAATGGAAATTCCCGACCGTTTTTATCAATAACCCGTGTACTTCGAGACTTTTATTTATTCGAATGCGTCGTACTGCGCATGCAGCACTGAGGTTTGATGTATTTCCGAACGGCCCTCATCGTATACCTCATTTAGACCATTAACTCGATTTTATTAATCGTATCACACCGCACTATCGTACGCATCCGGTGTACATACAACGTATTACAAAGCTGTTTACGGGGATTTCCATGCAAGTTTATAAGTTTACTTATGCCCCAGTGCTTTGTAACTTTTTTTTTCACTATACACGCATTGTATCCTGAACGGAACACCAAAATGCGACAGCTTCTTTGACCAATTTGGAGAGTAAGTTTTTCGAAACAAAACTGTCAAGGTACGAATTGTCTTTGTGCAGTCACTGTCGTGGCAAAAAGGCTTTTCACGGGCCGTTTAAAAGGACCAAAAAAAATATATATACAGTAAAATATTCTTTATTTCATTTCAAATGTCATGTAAAATGAACTTTTTACGCCGGGATATTATAAAGATTACAATAAATGACATCCTCTCTCGACACTTTTGTACGGGAGAAATAAAATTCAAAGGTTATCGAGTAATCTGTCATTGAAATTTGCCCCCGTTATTTCGCGACCAGCTGTGTACGCCAGTAAGATAACCGATCCGAAAAGATTTTTAATGGCGGGGAATCCATTAATTACCTTCCAGCAGATGTTTCCAATATAGGATTCAATTGCTAATGGGATTCAATGAGCTTTTATCTCGGTGTAACGAACATTTCCATAATGTAGCTATTTTCGCCGCTCCAAGAGCGTATCGCCCTAAAAAAAAATTTATCTTCCCGCCTCTCCGCGAATGCCGGATAGATTTATCTCTCCGTATTTACCACCCACCATCTTATCGTCGCTTATCCCGCCAGTGCTCGCGCGTGTCCATCTCCATCGCCGTCCCGCCGACAGGCGAGCGATCGATTCGAGCAGTTCTTAATCCCTCGCGCGGATCTATAATACATCCTCGCGAGAAGATCGTGCATCTTCCTTTTTCCCTTTCCGACGAGGGCGCGACATATTTGCGCGAGTTCGGCTGTCACCCGCCGAAACGTCGAGATTTATGCACGGATAGATATATATAGACCAGACGGGGAAGAGGGTGAGACAGAGAGGGAGGGAGGGATACAGCGAGCAGGACAGAAAATATCCGAGATTTCTCCTTATGGAACCTCATCCATAATGGGCTCTCGTTTCCTTGCACTTTGATGATTGATGAGCCCTTGTTTACGCGCTCCAACTGATCTTCTAACCCTCCTCCATCGCCGCTCCGCGTCGCCCTTCGCCTCTGCTCGCCGGCATTCGGTCGCTCTTACGGTTTCCTACGTCTCATTCACCGGGGTGTCTACGGGGTGGTTTAAGCTCGTAAGAAATTAGTATGCCAAATACGACGGTTCCGTCTGAAACTGGGATTAATTGACGTAATTAATTTGACCGGTCACATCATCATGGGGTATACGGCTGGAATGCGTAATTTATTTATTTGTCTACCGGTTAAATTGTTTATTCTAATTGTAAAGCTCTATTATCCGTTTGATATGTTAAGCGATGAAGTTATCGGTTAATTAATCGGCGCTCGATTCAATCTTCCCCAATTTTAATCGCGCCCCCCCGTTAAGTAGGCTGTGCGCGCAAAATCTACAGTGTTTAATTAAAAGATTTAATCAGCGCGTGGCCGCATGGTCGAAGGGAACGCTTAAACAATGTCCTGCCAACAATCTAAATGACATTCAAAAATTATCGCACTCATCTAGGTAGAATGGGCGCCAAAATTTATTTCACTTTGAATTAATTTTATTTAGGACAGCTGCACTTTTGTGCGATTAATATCAATTTTGGATTGAAATTAAATTGCTTGGATTTTAATTAATCTCGTAATTACATCGTGTTGCTCGTAGAAGAATTGCTTGATTTATTTATACAGCAGGAAATGTAAAATAATTTATTATAATTATTTTATTTTACATGCGTAAATACAATTAACTCGATTACCTTTGCAATCGAATATCATTTCGTGGCATCTATATACTTTATTGCGAATTTATTTAGCAGTAGTTTATCTTCGGTTTTAAGTATCGAGGCTGCAACGCGCGAATATAAATAGATAACTACGAAAATTTCGCTCGACGTTTGCCGTTCGCGCTCATTTGTACCGATTTGGAGTTTTAGGTATCGCTTCATTATCAATTATGTTATCGCGCACAGTTTCTCAAGAATGTCGACAATTAACCACAATTTATCTCGTCTTATCTCGCGGGTTAAGTTCAGCTTAAAGTCAACGTCTATCTCATAATCCCCGAAAATCTTTCAAGCTTTATTCGCGGTCACCCTGTAGATAGCCGCGTGGAAAAGACTCTCAGAGTCTTCCTCATCCTCCATCGTGGTCGTTCTTTTTCTCATCCCGTTCTTTGATTTTTTTCCATTCTCATCTCCTTTTATTCTTCCTTAGCGAATAGCACTTTTCATCGAGCAATGGGCACAAGTGGATCTTAGGGTCTCTCTTTCTCTCTATCTCTCCCTCCCTCTCTCCTTCCCTCCCCCCTCTCTCTCTCTCTCTCTTTCTCTCGCTCCCCCCCCCTCCCCAGTGCATTCTCCTTCTCCCTTTCAATCCCCCTTTCTACCTTTCGTCTGTTTTTGCGGTATTCTCACTACTCCGAATGCATAATGAATTTTTCCTGTTTTCCTTTCTCTTTTTTCGACGCTCCGCTTCTCAATTCAAATGATGACCAATAATCGATGCTGCGCGGCTTATTTCGCCGCGGCCACACTTAATTGCTGCCCTCTGCAATTGGAGCGCGCATCGGCGGCGTCTACCAGTTGTGCAACGATCTTCACCGCGCGGCTCTGAGAAGCGCGCACGTTAATTGCGGTCGTCGAGAGGCCGGCAATTGTTTTCCTGCTTTTTGGCGCACTCGTTCTTTTCTAGACGGCTATTATGGAATTTTTCATTCGGGAACCAATGTTCCATGCGGAAGAATTTTCGTGTCTTTGTTGGGTAGGGGATTCTGAATGCATCTTTTCTAGAATATTCACAAGCGACGGTGCGAAGTGCGCGGAATGGAATGGAAATTGAAATATCAAAATATTACATTGGCGTAGGCGCACACAGATTCTGAATAATTAAAAAGAAAACTTCTTTTTATATCGTTGATAAGTTTTCAAAAATGTGCAGTACTTTATAAGCAAGAATTTTATTATTTATTCAGAAAGTAACAAAGGCTCGGTGATTAAATTAAGAGTTAAAATACTATCTAAAGCTAACGCGCGGTGAAAAAGAACTTTTCTATACATTCTAGGAAATTAGAGAATTAAGAAATAAGATAGAACCCGCTTGGTGGGCAACCAAGTCGACGCCGACAGCGTCAAGTTTTCACTTACTTCCGAAAATGTGCGAAGCGCCAGCATGTAACTTCGCAAAATGAAGTGCGAACAGATGCAAAGAGGAGGCAACGCGAAATTACCAAAGTTACGTTGGTGCTACTTGAAATGAAGCAATTAAGCGTCGAATAATTTTCCAGCCAATAGAGTCTCCGCGGCCGACTACAGATAATACGGATGATAAACCCGTTTAATTGATCTTACCTTTCCGCCCTTATTATAAAAACGTATCTCACCTACGGCTTAGATTTTCGAGGCGATCAAACCTCTTCGAGGTTGTTTCGCACGTTCGCGAGCAATAGGAGAATAACAGTTTCGGCCGTCTTAATTTATAAGTAATCAAAAGTTCCGTTTTGCAGACGCGGGCGAGGGGCCCTCGGGGCTTCTTGTAAATTCACGTAAAATTGAACAAGGTATAACGCCCTCTCAACGCCCGTGGTAATCCACTTACTCTTATCGCGGTGATTTCGTGAAAAGGACCGTGCTTGACACCCGGCTTGAAAAATTAATTATGCATTCCATCAACTGGTGCGCACAGAAGGAAAGAACAAGCGGAGAACGAATACCGCGCCTTCTTCTTTTCCCGTGTTCTCGCGGGTAAAGAAACGGAAGGAGAGGAGGGGGGGGGGGGAGAGGGAGGGGAGGAAGAAAAAGCGAGGGAAAATCATGCCGTCAAGTGAACAACTTTGACTACCACTTCCTAATTGCTCCAATTAAATTAGATGAGCTCCCCCCGCGTTACACAGCCGGAAAAATTCAAATCAATCTCTAACGATCGAAAGTGGAGAGCACTTTTACAAAGACCGTATTATTTCATTTATATGAGCTCGCCAAAATTCTAAACGAGCTCGCGTGTAGCCTGCACGTTCTAATTTTGCGGAAACGCTTTTAATGATTTCGCTCGAACAGGGGGATACGCAAAATACATGTTAAACGCCGAAAACTCGAGTGTTATTTGGGTAGAGCCGTTTCTATTTATAATTACGATAAACCTAATTTACTGACGGACTTCCCCCTTTCCATAATAGTGATTCAGCATCCGCTCTGAAGAAAATTGTATCATTTTACATCTGCATTTATATGATATTCATTCCTTTGGAGATGTATATTTTATTCCCATCTAATTTAAATATCCTGATTGCATATCTTACTGCGCCTTTCTTCTTTTCGAAATTAAATGCGTCGCGATCAAGAATATCGTGCTACACGATCGAATCTGGTTGACAAGGTTATTTCATTATTAGGGATGGAATGTACTTAACTTCCAATTCAGGCTGCTTCAGTGTCCTTATGAAAAAAAAAAAAAGGGGAAACGCCGATGCGAGTGGAGTTTGATAAATTATCCACCGGAGATCCGACTTCCTCTGGAGTTTAATGAATTAAATATACTTTCTCGTCGTTATATCCGGTTAACTTATAATAAGTACGATCTAGCTGCCGGGATACGAGAATTCCGCGTCCGCGAGCAGAAGAAAAATTCGCAGATAATTACGAGAAACGTTTGCGCAACTTTGCAGGAGGAATAACGGCGAAGCGAAATGTTGGATAAAAAGGGGAGTTATCCTCTGTAATCCTTGACTCTATGCATTATACCGAATGCTAATTACTGGAATATTTAGATTCAATTCACTTTGAACCGATTACAAAGCCAAGTTATGAATTAATTAACTATTATAGTTATTACGGCGTTATGCGTTTCCACGTTCAATTTGGAGGAACGTATTGACAACGTTTCTCAATTTAACGTATGGCCGGAGTCAATAAATGATTTCGGAGTAGGAAACAATGGGAGAATTAAAAAAGAGAGAGAGAGAGCTTCAGTTTTGAGAATGGATCGACAATTGTATATAATTATTTAACACCAACGTGCGCAAGTAACGCGTTGAATTAATTTCTGCAATAATTGTATGATTTCACACAGATCTGTTGCAATTAATATTACAGGAAACTGATTATGTATGATACAGTAAGAATCACTTGGGGAGTATATTCGATTCTCTTGAATTACGCGATTGATTTGCAGCGAAACACAGTCCTACAAAATGTATCGATCACAAGAGCACTTTTCGCGCATTTACCGTAGTCGGGAATACAGTCACGTATCATTGTAAATAAAGGCAAGCCGGAGAATCCAATCGTGCACAGGCTCATTCGGAATTGTGTATAAGTTACGGTCGCATTATGGAGATTGCGCTAACAAGTCTCGTCGGAGCCGGCTTTGAAGTCGCATTCGTCGTGTGTTTCTCGTTGAATAGATACGCTTTAACGTTAATTTCTTTACTCGCTTCTGCTCGCAATTGACGAATGATTTATTTGATTTCGAAATTATTTTCCCGCAGTTTGCTAATTGAATGCTTTTTATAACTTTTCCATTGTCACAACGTCAATCAATATATTTTATTCACATCGCGAATCGTACAATGGAAACGTTAAATTGAACGTGGACGTCTCGTGAATGTTTCATTACAATGAAACGTCGTTCTCTCATGAGCAAGATTGTCAGTTCAATTACGACCGGCTATATTTCGAGTCGCGTTAGCGACAGCGATTTATCGCGAGACGAGCTCGATCGACTCGTTAATCCTCAAACAATGGGCTCGGACGGAAAAGGGCAGCGTTTCGCGCGCGGACCCGATGAAAAATTCAGGGCGCACCGCGACCTGGCTGCGGCGGCAGCCAGGTTTAATTCCAAGATAATCGACGCATGAAAATTTATAAATTTTATCCGGGTTAACCCCGCCGGTAAACAGCGCGGTCGATGAAAAATTCAGAACGTTTACTTTTCCCACCGAAAAGACCGCTTTTGATTTCGCGCGCGCGTGCGCGCGCTGGCCGCGTGAAAAGCGATGTCTTTCCGCGAAGAAATGCGTTGGCGATTCCCGCCATAAATCTTCCCTGTAATGCACTATCGCTCCGCGGAAATTTTTCAAAAGCGAAGCGCAAACTTGTGCGTTAACGTCACATTTAATAATGCCCGCGCGCAAGGTGCACCTACACTTTTCGCCACCTGTACTTTTAATTCCTCGCGTTGTCAAAGTGTATTTTCAAATTCCTCAGATCGAAGTGACATTCCCCGCTTTTTAGAATATATGTTTATTGGTTACATCACTTTGCACTCATAGAGAATAGTACAAGAAAGCATCTTTCAAAGAGAAGAGTAAGTAGTCTTGTACGAATGTATAAACCCTATGCGGTTTTCTTCTTACGAGAAAGTCTTATACCGCGCGTCCCTCTAGTGAGGACACTCCGAACCACTTCACTTTTGTCTTCCATATAATTAGTAGGGTGGAAGATGTAAATGTAGTTAAATTTACTATTATAGTGATTGTATTTACTATATAAAAATAATTAACTAATTTACTATTCATTACCTGGATATTTTAACAGAATAATAGTTTAAAAGCTTATATTTTATAGTAAATTTTTTTAATAGTTGGCACCACTGTGTTTATATGGTCGCTGTTACTAATATTATAGCAATAATTACTATAAAAATGATATTCCCGACTATAATTATTTTACTATGCAATTATAGTTTCAAATACTACGTATTTTTCTATCGGTGCGTGTTGGGGTAAAAACATTCACTCCAACAAGGGGTGAACTTCACTCCATGGCAATATTTTCACTTGAAAAACTTCAGAGAGTCATTATCATTAATTCTTTTCTCTCTCCTTGTATTATTGTCACATTTCGCCAAAGTTAAGGTAAAAGCTCGGAGCTTTTTCTACCCGTAGAAATAACATTGACTCTACACTTTACGACGGACATTTCGATTTAATCGCACACGTATCGAGGAGCGAGGGAAGGGGGGCGGTTATTTCGATGCATTCGAACGGACGTGCGCCCTCGATTTTTCCCTCCCCCCTCGCGTTGCATCCGCGTGAATGCCCGCGACAATTCCCGGCGTCTCGCCCTGCTCAGGGTTTTAATTTAATGCGCCGCGAGCGCAATTTCCCGACTGCGTCCAGAGCAGACGCGCCGCGGCGCCGGGACAATGCGACGCGCTCGGAGGAGGACGCGCCCGCGCGCTGAGCGCGCCGGTGCCTCGATACTCGTGTATTCCCTCCCGGCGCAACTTACTTACGAGTGCTCATACATATGTATCTCATCAACATGCATATAACATCCGAGTAATTAATGTATGACTCCCTGCATATCGTTCCGCTACCACCACGTGCCGCGCGTTTCCTCGCCCGTTCCATCCCCCGTCGCCCTTTCCTGTCTCGCCCTCTCGCGCGACACCCGCTTTTGTCACCGTCGAGACGTGGGACTTGCCTCACGATTGTCTCCCCATGTCGTTTCTCCTCTTTGTCCAGGACGCCTACTGGTTTTGCGTTAATAACAGCGATTGCAGTTGTACGGTGATTTTTATGCGCCGCCCGCGCGCCATTCCTGTATACGCGAATCCGGCGCTACAGATAAATCGCGCCGCGAACAATGTTATCAGGCATATTGTAACGGCGGTTGAATGCGAGTCGCAGTTACTGGATTCGATCAAAGGTGTACTCGTGCTGTATGAAAAAGAGAGCATTGGTGAAAAGGTATACGGTGAATTTATCACAGTTTCGTTATAATTAAATTTAAATAATACCTTTTTAGCAGTAGGCCTTGCTGGGCCATTATAAAGATAAAATAAGATAAAACAAGATAAATAAGATAAAATAATGCCCACTAGGCACTGGTGTACAAGATTTTGGTCAGCGGTTTCCCCATCGATTGTTTCGCGTCATCTCAACCCCTTCTTGCAGCTAAAACGCATCGTCGAACTATTAAAATCTGTACGGTAAACCAGGGTGCGCGATGGCTCACGTTGAAATATTTTAACAACATAACTTTTCTGTGAAATCTCAATTTGAAGGAATAAGAGATATGAGAGCCGAGACAGGATGTTAGTGTCCAAATAATTTAAATTTTTTAATTTATTGCGAAAAATTTATCTCAGCCAGAGGGTTTGAACCTGGACCTCCCTACTTTCTTAAATGTGAAATCATGGTTTCATTTTTATTATTTTTAATAGCGTTTGACATGTTACCTCATTGAAGCTTAAACTATAACAATATCTTGATTTATTTTACAAAGTATTACACATCTTTTCAAATTTATCATCACAATTACTCTTTCGCAGTTTTGCAGTTGATCGTTTTATTTCTTACTTAACGTTTAATGTCGATTTCACTTGAATAAAAATCTTATTCAATTCTCAATCGTGAGGTATATTCGATGCCGAGTGTCGCAAGCTCGCAGCGCATCGCCGCGTGACTTCGCGCGAGTATTTATCAGAAGAATATCAACTTGAGACTCGTTTATACAGAGTTGCGCGAGAAAACGTGGTTGGAAAAGGCATACGGAGCTCCCGATGACGCCTCCCGACCCTGCATAAATATCCCATTTGTCCGACATGGCTATTACATTCAAAACGTACAAAAGGCTCGCCCATTCACATAAATTAAATAGCAACGATAACTCACGAACGACCGGCACGCATCACGAGCGACCGTCCGACCGACCCCGGCGCGGCTAAATCACCGAAGGGGTTGGGAATCTCCGCGGGCGAATCGATCGAGCGAGATCGCGATCGGCTCCTCCGCGCACAATCGTCCCCATCGATCGATCCCACCGTTACGCGCGGGTAAACAAACAAACGACCGGGCTCTGAAGGAAGCACTCGAGATTCCGCCCTTGGAGGATCAATTCCGGTGGTGGCGAGGTCCCTCCTCAATTTATCGCGGGACCCATCTAGCCCCTCATCGGCCATAACCGAGCCTCCGTTTCCGCCGCCGCGCCGCGGAGGGATCGCATCCGGCGGCAGTATTACCACGGCGTCTTTCTCTCCTCCCTTCTCTCTCCTCTTTCTCTCTCTCTCTTTCTTCCCTTTTCGTCGCTACTGAGACGATGAATTCCACCCTGGCCTCCTTGAACCGTCGCGGTAGCATATCTACTCGCTTTAATTGGGATCAGCTTCCCAAGCGCTCGAGACGCGAGACAGATGAAAGAAGGAGAGCGAGGTGAGCGAACGGAGTCGGAGGGTCGTGAGTGCTCACGAGGAACAACTCGCGCCCCGCGACTTCCCTCCCCGCCGTTCTCTCTGTTTGGCCCCCCCTTTCCACCCTGCTTGTCCCTTTCTTTCTCCCCTTTCGCCCGCGTTGCCGGAGTGTGCGTATGTACGGTTCCTCCTCCTCCTCCTCCTCCTCCTCCTCCTCCTCTTTCTCCCTCTTGCACGCTTCTCGTTCCCGAGGCGTTTCCACGCGGATCCTCGTTAACACTGCGGGCTCCTCTTTTCATGTCGGAGTTCGAATGCTCCTTGGGGATATAACAACTGGTTTGGCCTGTCTCACGCGCTTTGATGCCACGTCCCATTCCGTCTCGCGCCGCGCTCGCTCGCTCGCTTGTCCCGGCCTTTACTTACAATAACGCGCGCTCCCGCGACTACCGTCTGCATCCACCGCTGGAACTTTACGCTCGAAACTGCTACTCTCGTCGCGACTGAACGAGCTTGTGCGTCTTTTCGTTTTATTTGTCCTCTTGCTCCAACTAAATATTATATTGAAGATCCCCGCGCTAATAGCCTCCCCCAATATTGTACGTAAAGAGATAAGCTAATTCCTCATTGACCGCATTCGAGAGGACCGAATTTTCTGAAGGAAATTGAAGATCGTGTATATACCATTTACGTTTTTCCGTAATGTTGCAACGTGTGTAAAACACGTCCGGAGGGGGTGAAAAAAAAGGAATGTACTGGGGAGCACGTGAACCTATTAATATCTAGTTGCTTCGCCGACCGAACCTTGAGGCGGACTGTGCAAACTCAGCGCGAGCTCAAAAACGCGAAAAACGTACGAGAGAAAACGAACGAGTCGAACGACCGCAAATTAACAGCCCCAATTGCGATGCCGTGCAGGAGCGTTAAAACCGAAGGCAAAAAGGATCCGCGCGGCGAATTCCATAGGGGCCCGGGATAAACACACGCTGCAAGTGTGATTTCGCTCTCCCCCGTTGTAAAACGTGCACGTGGCCGTCCCGCGAAAAAAGGAGCCCACATAATTGTTGTGTGCCCGGGTATCCATTCCTCCGCATATTGAATAACGGGCCTGGTTACGGATGAATGCGAGCACATCCGCCATTCTGGAGGGAGCTCAAAACATCCGAGATCCCCGGGCCCGTGCGCTCCTGAAAAATATTGCTAATAATATACGTCATAATACCTTGACATCTCCTTGTCTTCCCGAGGTAATTTCCGTGGCACAGAGAGAGAGAGAGAGAGAGAGAGAGAGAGAGAGAGAGAGGGAGGGAGAAAGAGACTATTGTTTAGACTGCATTCAAGTGCCTGTGCGTTTATATTCAAATATATGCGTTGCATTATATAGATATATTTTTATGTTCGTGCTTATATCGTTTTATATTGTTTTAGTTTGCATCTTCACGACGACGCTAGATAAACAAATGTCGTGTTTTTGTACCCGTTTCTCGATCCCTTCGTTACCTTATTTTAATGGCACGTTGATACTTGATTCTATTATTAATGTTTATCATATAATAGAATCCGCGCGTTATAATTATGAAATGAAATTCAAAACTTGTAGAACGTATCTGATAGGATCTGTATTTTAATAATTTCTTGATCACGGCACCAGCATCGTTCTCAGATTTCGCGGTATCTGGTTTTCGTACTGATTACTTTCTCATGTTACTTTAAATACAAGCCGCGGACGACCTGCATCTATCTAGTATTCCTACATGTGAATCTTCCTGTAACGAATCTGATACGCCTCTAGAACGCCCTCCTCGCGGGAAATAAATAATCTACGATACTTAAATACTATTTTGCATATGCAGCACCGGCCAAAATTATGTCACCTTTTGATTTTTCGAGCATAACCAGTTTTGAAAGTGCACGAGCGAAAAATTGGAAAATCACGGTGTATTTTGGTCAAATTTCATTACCCTTCGTGCACAAGATGGACCTGTTGTCAGGTGCCTGCTGTAAAATTTTGAGCGACGTGTTTCGAGCGATTCGATGCACTTTGTCGAAAGTTATGCTCAGAAAGGGCCTGAGCAGCATGGCTGTCTTGTACTCTTAAGACAATGTTCCATGTTTTAAATGGTCTTAAAGTAACGCACAATAACTGCCTTGTGACTTAAGAATACAAGACAGCCATCCCACTCATGGCCAAAACCTAAAGGTGTTATTTCGGCCGGTACTGTATATCGTAAGCATTGATCGGGATTTTTAGAAATTTTTTAGCAACATAAGAGCGATCTCTCTCTCTCTCTCAAAATTGAATCGCGACAGGATGATATGCTCTTAACAGGAAACACGAAACGTTACGATCGATGTGAACTCGCTCTCGTGTTAGATTCATAATCTGCGTAGATTTATATGCGGCGACGGCAAATCTCGTTTCGCAGGGGGCTCCAAAGTATCTCGAACCGACCCTGTTAGGTAACGCCGTTTATCTAGTCGCCGATGTCGTCGTCGCGCTGAAATACACAAGACATTCCCGGATTACCTCCCCCTGGAGCGGCGGGGCGGGCGCGTTGTCTCTTTTACGAGGATAATATTTCAGCAGGACGTCAGTCGTCTTTCTGTTTCGCGCGCGCGTTTTCGCACGGGCGAGAGAGAAGCCGGGTTTGCGCCGGCATTCACACACGTAGCTACGAGAGATTTCTGGAGGCTCCACCCTACTCCCTCCACCCCCAATCGTAGTTGCGGGAGACATGATGCTGACTCAACGTTTCGGCTCTTCATCGAGAGTAACTGGTTTATCACGACGACAAATCTTGTAATCTCGCCGCGAAGTCACGATGAAATCTGCGTGTGCGCGAAGGATACAGTGGCGGAGGGTGTAGTAAAGCTACACTTGATCATACGCGTAATTAACGGATCGTACATTGCGGTGCACGGACTTTGCTTGTCAAAATTAACTCGAGAGAATTGCTTTTTACGCGGATAATAAAGTATCTACAATAGTTTGTATAAATATCCATTTTAGTTGGCGCAATTTTATGATATCACTACTTTTGTGGGGAAGATAAAAATGTTTTTTTTTTTAATAGAGTATATCCGAATAATTGAATTATATAATTCTTGATTGGATGGCGCTTATGCTTGGCGTCTTTTTGTATCTTTTTTTTTAAAGATGCTTTTTACGCGGACACTCGCAAATTGCGTAAACCGCGCCGCCAGTTGTAGCGTGAAAATTCGTTATAATCTAATTAAAGACTCCGTTGAGTCCATATGCTCCTGTCGCCCTTATCGCAATTTATGATTTTTTTTTGTTACAATTTATTTCGCGTCCGTTTTGTCGAAGGCGTTCAATAGGAAAAAAATGTGGAGAGACTGAAGAGTAGGCTGTATCGGATATCGGTTTAGTACCGTGAAAAGTGATGCAGTTATTGAAAATTATTATTAGCAATCTATGAAGCAGTCGCAAACACTTGGTGAGGTGTTTCGTGTCGCGACACACGTGATCTACAATATATCCTTTGAAATATGCAACAATCTTTTTTTTTATTTACTTGGCAAACGACGTATGTACACTAGGAATCACTGATGCCTTTCTGTATGAATTTAGGCGCACGTAGAACACATATACGTTTTCCATGTATGTACATGCAAAATATATAAATGTGTTGATACGTGCGCAAATTCATGTAGGAAGGCATCAGTGATTCCTAGTGTATATCTCAAAAGTTCAATGCCAGAACCTGTCCTTTTCATATTTACTCATAAGTGAAATCCGCTGCTTCATTCGTCTGCAATATTCCGTGATGCATTTCCAATTGATTTTACATAATGAGGTATCTTCCCTCTTCTCTCAGTCTGTTGATCCTCCTTTCGTCGGAGCGAAATTTTATCTTGCACAATATAGACGCACCGTCGACCGCAGTAGCTTATTTAAAGAGGTAGAATCATCGATTGTGGATACTGTAAACACTATCCGTAACAATTTCATCCGTAAAAGAACATCCACGATTGGAAGCGAATACGCAAAGCTCGTTCCTGAAGTCTGTGCAGGAGAATAGCATGAATATTGCTCGCGATTAATTTTCCGCGGTCGCATCGAATCGCGTCTTTTTTCCCTCCGGAACGCCCTTATCAAAAAATTGGCGCGCTATTTATCGCCCGGTGTTGATGACTTTCTGCAGACTTCGCATTAAAAAGGGCAGCCGTAATAATGCAACGAGCGGCCTTCGGTTGTCTTGCACGGCCGCCCGGTGCACGGCATTGCCGCTGATATAGACTACGGGACCAGATTAAAAGCCCTTCGTCGTAGCCTCTCCGGGAGCGGCCTTGATATTAATTAGGACCGAGTCGTGCGTGGTATCCTGATAAGGGAGGATCCTCGTTTGCATTAATTATGCACATACGCGCGCCCGCGACGAAATATAATAGATATTTCTTCCGCTCGACATGGAAGTTCGAAAGGAAGCCCGGAAGCAATAATCACTTGCTTCTCCTTCACTTAATTAACCCCCTTCATTTTGAATTTTAATTACTTTAACCTTTCCACCACCGACGGAACTAATTAAATTATCCCGGAGTAGTTCTACATCGTATTACGAGTTTATCTTTTTAGAACTGCCGTGCTATGATTGTGCGCATTTTACCTTTTAACTTTGTTTCTATCAATACGAACGCGTATTTCTTTCAGCCGCTACCTCTCGCCGCGCACTGGGCTTTTTCCCAAAATTTACGACGCTCACGGCAGAAATTTCAATCCTTTATCGAGATATTATCAAGGTACTCGTTGTTGAAATTCAAATGTGATAAAAATAGCGTTCAGTCGAACTTGAAAAGACACGAAGTTGACGTTCAACGTGATAGAAATTTCAGTCCTTTATTGAGATATTATTAAGGTACTCGTTGTTAAAATTCAAATGCTGCGACAAAAATAGCGTTTAGTCGAACCTGAGACACGAAGTTGACGTTCAGCGCGGAGTTTCTGCGTTATCGCCGCGTATATTTTCCCGAGGCGCTCTGCATCCCGGATTTAACTGGCAGTGTTTCCAAAAGTCGGAGACAATGCGGACGGTGGCATCGCCACGTTATTTTCCGAAGAATGCGAGAATACGATCGAGATCGGTGCATCGAAGCGGCGTCGATCGCGGATATACATCTCGTTCTTTATTCCCCGGCGTAATTCACGGCGGAATCGCGGCGCCTGAATGGAGCCCTCTCGTATCTCCCGTATCACGCGAGGCTGCCTTA
This sequence comes from Vollenhovia emeryi, assembly GCF_000949405.1. Lineage (NCBI taxonomy): Eukaryota > Metazoa > Arthropoda > Insecta > Hymenoptera > Formicidae > Vollenhovia > Vollenhovia emeryi. Next base: position 329,346 of record NW_011967101.1, on the reverse strand, counting down.
AAGCTCCGCATATGCATGCAGCTTCCGTAAATATGAATTCATTTCTCCTCACACCGCCGAGCCTCACGTATCTCTCGACGGCACTGGATGTTTCTCCAGTCTGCGTCTGGAGGGCCCCGACAGCGACTGAGGGTGCGTGCGATGTGTACACGCGCGCGCCCGCACGCACGCATGTGCCTGCACGCGTGCTATAATCAGCGCGTAGGTTTCCACAGATAACATACACGGAGAAGGGTGCCACGTTCGTATTACGTTAACCATCAGTGACTCTCGGTATACAGAGCGCTTCCCGAGACTGGCTTAACCCTTTCAGTGGTTATACAGGCGCTCGCGAGATCTTAGGCGACACGTATGCCGTTCGTTATATTCTATTACAGCTCGTGAATTCCGCCGCGTCAAGACGAGACTGTGCGATTCTCGGCTTTGTTCAATCGTATCCGAGATAGCGCAGCGCGGATCGCTCTACGCTGTATCGTATCGACTTTGCCATTTCGAGAAATATTTCAAGCACGAGGATATTTATTTTCCACGGGCCTCTTAATTCTTAAATGAACGATGCGCCGACTGAAGGCTCTCGAAATTAAAATTAACGAGGAAAGTGGGCTCTGAAAGGCAAGCGCGCGGTTATTTATGCGCGAGTGTGTAAAGTAACCGCATTTGACTCTCAAAGCCCACTTTCCTTGTTGCTCGTTAATTTGTAGTTTTAAAGATATTTAATTTCGTGCGCCGCTTTCGAAGTCATCCGTATTCATCGGTCGATAACGGCAGCCCGTCGGGGACGGGCGGAGATGTATGCAAATTGATCTCTTGAAGGGAAGGAGTTCAATCCGCTTCTAATGATACAACTAATGCGGATTTACCGTGGATCTCCGCGAGGCGCAATTTCATCGCACACTCCTCATCTATAAACGTAATCGCCACGTTCTCACGTCGCATTACGCGGGTCATCTCGCGTTACGTAATTATATAGCGAGGAACGAGACGAGCGGAGCCGAGCGGTCGATGTGACGATACGCGGTGGAGAACGTGCTCGAGACGGCGGGGAAAAGGGGGAGAGAAAAGCGAACGCGGTGTTAAGTGGATAATGAAGTGACGTGGTGACCCCCGTGGTGCGCGGTGCACGGTGCATCGGCGGGACGGGCGCACCTGGAGCGATGAATGCCGTCGGTTAATGACATATGGCACGCCGCTGCATCGCCCGAGGAAGCTTTCAGAGGGGGCGAGCGGCGGGTGAAAGGGATAGGCGGAGAGTTAGGCCCGGCGGACTTTTTCCCCCCCTCCCCTTTTCATTTTCCGGCGCAACCATATGCACGCGCGCCTGGAAAGGAGAACGTCGGGGACAATCGGACGCGAGAGACAATGAGACTATTTTGCGCGGGACGAAACGGGGACGGGCGGAGACGGTAGGGCGCCCCGGTTGTATCAGCAGTTACCCCCTTGCTCTCTTTATCGCGTCGCAACTCGAGTTGCGAGATGCGCGCCGCGTTGTAATTGGAGTGCATATCGAGTTGTGCAACGGCACGTTCCGCGCGCAAGGGGGATTCTTTTCAGCTGAGACGAAGCGGCAAATGAAAACGGCGTAATCCGTGATAAAAAAAAAAGCAGGAATCGAGAATGCGTGATAGCTGTGTGTGGACAAAGAACTCGTCGCAGAGAAGCGCTGAATCCCAAGTGGTGGTTCGTATACAGGGTGTCCCAGGAGGAGAGGTGAATATTTTGGGAGGTGGCAGTATCGGTCATTTTAAGCAAAAATGTTGATATGAATGTATGTCCCATTCCCCACTGTTTCCGAGTTTCCACGAATAGGTTTCTAGAGGATCCTAAAGTCGTCTGTTTCACCGACACATTCGAGTGTAGTTTTTGCGCGGGTAAATCTTTTTATTAGCTTTTATGGACAAAATAATGCCAGGATAAGTTGCGGAGCGCATAGCAGAACATTTTCGTACTTGAAACACTCGGGTCAGAATTTCTCTTCGTTCTTCATATAAAGTCGTGATTCCCCCGCTCTGTTTTTAAGCGTACTGTAATCGTGAGGAAGAATTTCGTAATTTTATAGATCCAATTTCAAATTGCTCACGATTAAAAAATTGAAAATTTCAAATATCGATATTTTTTTCATTAGACTTCTTACCTGGGTGTTTTAAGTATGAGAATGTTCTACTATGCGGTCCGCAACTTATCCTGGCATTATTTTATGCATAAAGCTACTAAAAAGATTTACCAGCACAAAAACTATATTCAAATGTGTCGGTAAAACAGATGACTTTAGGATCGTGCTTTCATTCGCTCAGACGTTTTTAGCTGTCGTTCGAAAACTATTGCGAAGTTTACAAAATGGTATATAACTTTTCTTCTCAGTTTGACCCTCTCTACCTGTATACGAGAGAATGGGGTATACATCTTATCTGTAACACCCTGTATATCTGTCGCGGATCTCCGGATCCTCGCTTTCACGCGCACGACAAATTATTAATAATTTTCTGTTACTCGAATGATGTTTAATCTCGGGATAGAGTCGGTTTCAATCGAGCGTTTTAATCCGAAAGGTCTCACCGCGCATTTGCCAATGCCGGCAGCGCGACGTAGATACGTACGTAGGGAAATGGTATCCTCCATTTAAAATATCGAGAATTTCCGCGCTCAACGGGATTTCGCGGAAATCTGGAATACGCATTATATTTTCGGTCAAACATCGCTCGCGGCGATGTTAAACTTGCTTTACCGGGGCATGCAAAATCATCGAGCACACTCGGCATTTATGTACATCGCATCTATCTACACGCGCACTTGCAACAAACTCTTCGCCAAGTACACCGCGCCCCTCCGCTCGTCCCTTGAGCGCCAAACGGCCCTAATAACACGATTACGAAGGCGCCCTATTATTGCGACGGCGCGAGAATAACGGGAAGATATTTTGCCGCCGACGGTAATAATTAACGTCCTTCGGAATTACGCGACCGCGGCGATACACGCTCAGTTTTATTTTTTATCTTCTCTTTTCTGCAAACGCGTCGGATCGGCCGGCGGATTTCATGAAAAGCAGGGATTAAATTCAGCCAGACTTCATAACGGGACTCACGAGCTCGAACGTATGTACGAGGAGAACGGAAGAAAGGCGTCCGGCAAAATTCACTTAGCGTCGCGGGAAAGCTAAATGAAAACGGTTGTTTGCGGCGCGGTAAAAGCTTCTGCGCGAAAGTTGCGTCATCGCGTCGCGTTCCCCGTATTCAGGGAATGAAACATTCCTACTCGCCGAGCGTGTAGAAGAGGACCGTACTCCAATTTGAAACTGGTGTTGCGGCGGAAAACTCGCTACGAGGGGCGGAATGCTTCGTAATAATTTCCAATATTCCGCGAATTGACGATTTTTACAGTAGGAGGATATTAATTTTGCCCGCGTATTCGTGGTTCGTATAATATTTTTCATTCATATTTTTCTCCTATTAAATTGTATTTGTGTTGTATTTATAGTATTTTTACTTTTATTATACTTTTAACGGTATCGTATCTAAAAATTTTAGTAACCAGAATTTTGCCGACGGCTGCAAATTTTGATTGCTTTCCAGATAAAACTTGGACGGTACAATAATAAACATTAGTAATAGTGAATATCAGTAAATCACACTTGTGCGTCCTAAATTTGTTCCTTAAATTAATTTTTTAGCTGTTTCAATTTTTAACAATACATTCGTGTGATTTTGTTAAAAAGTTACTTGTCTTGGTAATGTTTTTGCCAAATAACTTCCTCTCGGCGAAATTATTTAATGGAATAAATGGATACATATGTATACATGTATTAATATATTGTATATTAAATCTTGCTTTCTCAAACGGTTTTGCATATGAAAAAAATTGTTTGGAAAAGCTATGTGTTCTATTTTAAAGGTACACAGATTGGTTATACGTTCGTACCGTGTGCCCAGTGATCAATACTTTCAAAGAGAAACAAAGGTAAACAAATAAAAGATGCGAGGAGATGCTACGAGTGCATATCAATATCGACATTTTCATTAATGTTCCACAGCGGTTTTGTATTCGCGTGTCGCTTCTCTCATTTTAAACCGGAATTAAATCACATTTCATTGGTCGACGGGTCGGAAGGAAATACACAAATATAAGACACAGAGCGAAGAGATGGCCGGATCAAACGGGCAAGCGGGGGAAAAAAGCTGCCAATTATGTATTCAAATGTGACCGCGCCCCGCTATCGGGCCCGCGGGGGAAAAAAAGGGTAAAAATTCAATTAAAAGAGTATCTCCGGCGTCGGAAACGTCGCGAGCGCACCGCAACCGCAGAGCCGCGGCATCGATTTTATTAATACAGCCGTCCTCAAAACCGATCGGTCAAATTTCATCTTCCGGCTTGATTACAGTTACCATTATCGATACCACGCGGCCGCAGCCGTGTACTTTTGCAGGATTACATTTAAAATGGAGATCGTGATCCAGCGGGTTTGGCCCAGCGTTCGTAATAAATAGTCCGCCGTTGCCTCGAAATGTCGTCCTGAATATCACATTTTAAAAAATCAAGTTTCGAACAGCAACAATATAGAAAAAAGACACAGAGAGAGAGAGAGAGAGAGAGATTGCTTGGCACGCAGATTGAATATTTTGCAAGCAAGCTGAATAGTTTATTAGTTTTCGTATATAAGTTTGTAAAATCTTTTTCCACGGACGGATTTGTCTACTTCTAATGCGTAATTTATATATTATATTTTATCATGATCGGACGCATCAAAATCTAATAATAAAAGGATGAACGGTATCGATTTATAGACCTCTTTTTTCCTTTTGCGCTTTCGATATAATAAAGCATAACGTGTAGTAAACAAATAGTATAGTAATTTGATGTCAGGTTGAAGGAAAAAGGAATGAAAGCGTGACCTGAATGCGCCGCATATTAGCCGCCTGATGTGCCGCACATTTTATACTCATTCCGATATGTGCGTTTAATGCGTTCTCCATGTTCGATAAATAAAGCTCAAAAACAGAAAGGGTGGCAACGTTTAGCGCTGAATACGTAACGAAAACATGGGTATTAAACTTCGCGCGCGCGCACACGTACGCGCACACACACATACACACATTTAATTTTAGGAAGAAACTCTGCCGTGGCCATAATATTCGAATACGTGATTATACTCGCCCAACGAGACTCGCGAGCGCCAATTATCACTGCGATTTCGTCCGCGTCATATCGGCCACCAATTACGGAAGCTCCAAATAGATTCGCGTGCGCTCGGCTTTACGGGCGTATGATAAAACGTGTAAATTCGCTGGCCACGCGACGATGATCCGGTAAATTTGTCGTTGACGGCGTAAAACAACGGACGAAATTAATTGATCGTGCATTAATTATAACCAGATGCCATGGTCACTATTCAAAAGGTACTGAGCGTCCGCTTTACTGAACATCCAGATCATTAAGCATTTTCGGCAGAATTTCAGCGATTATCGTGCTATACGCAGAAGAACGGCACGTTTTCAATTGGATTTGTTTAAAAATTAAAGCTATACGTTACGCGGAAGATGTATACGCGTATATACGCGGCGAGAATTTTCTCTGAAAATTTATCCCGAAAATCATGCGATCGTGCGACAACATGGGCATTTTGAACAAATTTATGAGAGTACTTTGAAATTTTACCATACGTTTTACTAGTAAAATGTATACTAAGCAGTGAAATGGTAAAATTTCAAAAAATTCTCTGAAATACCGTGTTGTCCCGCGATTACATAATTTTCGGGATAAATTTTTAAAAAATTCTCTCCGTGTACACTTTAGAAAATTTCAGGAGATTACTTAATCGAAGTGTAAAATGACGATTTAACATTCGTCTAAATCAACCGTTTTTATTCTGTCTCGCGTGAGACGAACGGACATTTTTGTTAAAAATTGATTTATCTAAAACACTAAAGTTTATAACACACCGACATTTATAATATAATCGACATGATAATGCGGTGAAACACGATTACTTTACAAATTGCTAAAATCTGCCGTTGCGTCGAGCACGGTACCTGTTTCCTATTTGAATTTAATTATTGGTTAAAATTATACATGCAGATCGCGTCTTGAGCCAACTTGGCTGTTAAAATATCATGATTAATTGGTACAATTACATTTGATTAATGATCTTAATTACATTATCTTTCTCAGTCCTCGAGCGTGCTCTGCATTTCCGTAGAAATTATTGTGCCATTGTTATTATAATCGACGCCATTATATGACGAAAGTTATACAGTCTTTTGTTCGGCGACCACAGCATGGCGTCGCCGATGTTACGGCTATTAAACGGAAACGTGTTGACCACGAAGTCTTTATCGCCTGGCATAGATCTTTACAATAAAGCACAATCTTAAGTAGGGAATTGTCGTAAGTAACTGGAATTTTTATTTATTTCCGCTTGGGTTTCGAGGTGAGGTTCTCTTATCGCGTTCACATATTACAGTTTAAACAGTTGAATGTAAATCTTTTGCTTGAGTTTGTGTTTATAATCATATATATAACATTTGCATAAAATCCCATGCGACTTAATTTTTTATTCTTAAAAATTGTTACAGGCCTATTACAGCCATAAATATGTTGTCATTTATTGACAAAATTAATTGAGATTTTAGAGCAAATTAAAACAAACATAATAATCTCTTTAGGTTGCGAGTAATAAATAACAATGAATATTTTATCTTTGTGCCTGTTAATTTTACAATCATGACTTACCTCCTTTAGATTTTTATTATTTGACTTCATATTACATTGGCCTGATTATTTTTAAGGTAATTGACTGGTCTAGGATTTTGTATCCGCTGTGACAAACCATATCTTTCATTGTACTCATTATTTGTGATGTTGTTTCATTTTACATAGTATTATTGTACACATTTTGATTGTCTGTTAATTTAATTTGTATCTTCGATAAGTCTGTAATTCCGATTATCGGTTTGTCCCTTTTAGAATGTGCTTGAGAAGGACCTAAAACCCTTGGTCGAAACGTCGCACTGTATTTTATTTTATTTTGTTAAACACGTGCCAGTTAAGGTCGACTAAACTTATTCATTCAAATTAAAACAGATCTGAAAGCGAACTTTTTACTTCAAGTCGGTATATGTTGATAACAGGACTTTAATGTATAATATATTATGCGATGGCAACCTAAAAGTTCAGCGTAATTTCCACACATCCGAAACATATGTTTGGGCAAAGAATTAAATAACTTTTGTTGCCTCAGTGATCGAATTGGTGAGACGCCCGCCTAGGGTGTAGGGAAGTCCAGGTTCAGGACCCTGGCTGAGGTAATATTTTTCGCAATAAACTTTCTGTATTATTAAAAATGTCCGATGTGGTCAAGAAAACGCTGACGTTGTAAATAACTTTTGTCGAGAGCATGTTTCAATGTAACAAACGGCAAAGTTTGGATCTTATCGAAATAAAGAATTCTTTAGTCAGTAAACTTTGGAGGGATGTTTTGTCTTTTTAAATCGTTTATCAGGGAAACAAGGAAATACGTCTCTTATATTTCCACACGCGCTACAGATATATGCCGATTTGAAGTGAAAAGAAATGTTCGCTCTCGAGACGCTCCCTTGTGAATCGCGAGCGGAGAGTACAGTCTGGAAAAATATCGGAGATACCTTTCGAGAATATCCGCGGCTTAGGAGGAAATCGCGCACGAGTGATCTCGTGAACTCGAGGACGCGACGTCGCCGTCGTCGTCGTCGCGGATTAAACCCCGTCGCGCCGGAGTGAAATCACCGGGCGCGAATCGAGCCATTAATACGGGGCAGATTAGTCGCGCTCTGCAGCTCGCGTGTATTCCGACCACGTTTTTCCGGTTATATGATCTTGGGCTGACTCTCAACCTGACTTTGTCATTACAGTGACAATGACAGATGCGGAAGCAGTGGCAGGCGGAATTGCTCAGCTACCATGCGACGTGAAACCGCCGCTCTCGGGGGACAAGCTGCACCTAGTTATTTGGTACAAGGAGGAGGCAGATGCGCCGATATACAGGTAAATTCTTCTTCTTCCATCTCTCTACCTTTCTCCCTTTAGCTCTTTCTTTCTCGCTCTTTCTAGCTCCCCCCCCCTCTCTCTCTCTCTCTCCATCTTTCTCTCTTTCCCTCTCCTTTTGCCCGCGTCCCTTCTTATGTTGATCGCGTGCAATATCGTTCACGCTTTTCGAATACAAAACCGCGAAGCCGCCGCGCGCGCTCATTATTATTGCAGCAGCGTTTGGCGCTGCAAGTTATTTGCAGATTCCGTATTTTGATATCTAACTTGGGGCGAAATTAGCATAAAGAGAGGATTTAAGTTTCCCATTTCTAAATACTTTTGCTCCGCATCCGTTATTTCGAAGGTCCAATACGCCGCGCTGGATCGAACCGGGGTTTTTCAGCCGCGCGAAGAAACAAGGGGTTGGGGCGGGAGGGAGGGGAAATTTCCGTGTTATTTTGACTGATTATAACAAAAAAATATTATCCCGACATTTTCACTGACAAAAGTCCGTCCCGAATTTTTACTGCAAATAAAAGCCGCACGTCTGCTTTTTGCCCATTTTTATAGCCCGCGTATGTATAAACGTGCTTTATATTGTGACTTAGGTATCTGACACAATAATTCTCTCGCACATATTTAACATTGCAATGCCGCGTTTATGGCAGGTATGCGGAATGGGTAACGTCACGCATGATATATGTGTGAAGGACAAATTATATGTAGGAATATGAGATGCATTACGGCACACATAGAATTGTAATTGTGAGTCACAAAATTTGTATACCTTTTCATTTATCAGCGCGCGCAAACTGCAATATGCGCGCGTAACGCCGTTCTCTCGCGGCACCGAATTCACCTATACGCATAGCAAATAATGAAAAAGACGGGAATAATAAATAACTTTCGCGAAACTTACTTCCGATGAAATTAACTACGTATCGCTCTCAAATTTGTATATCGCGTAAATACGCGAACGCTCGGGACGTTCTTTGCCGTTTCAGCTGAAAGATTATACGGGCGGAATAATTTTATAATAAAACAATTGAGCGCGTGGTGGCCGGGGAACGGCATAAATAATATTTCCGCCGAGATAATTGCAACAGTAATTATTTTGAAATAAGATTTATCAATTTCTTGAGACGGGACCCTGATTATGCGCCGGGATACACTCGAGTCAGAGCTGAGAAAACGAACTTCTTCCGTTTGTTCCGCGTTGGACTTAATTCGCGCAAATGGAAATGCCTCTCAAACAGAAAGACAGGCATAATTTACATTCCGCGCCGCGAAAGTGACATATCAGAGAGCTGCAGGAAAATCGCTCGATGTTCTAGTTAGGGGCCCTTCGACGTTCATTAAATCAAAGTGAATTGCACCTGAGAGATATGTTAATTGGCCGTCCGTTAATGTGGCCGCCGATCAAACGAGAGGACGTAAACGATCCTGGCAATATGATCATTGTTAATAACACTCGAGTCGTATTTACAGTTAGTCTAATTGGATTCCGTTGCCATTCGTGCGACACATTCGTGGTTTGTGGCAAGAAAATTCTAAGCCGCCACGAATAATGGTTGCGCTCAATCTCGATTGCATTGTTACTCCCTTTCATTAACGTTATATTTATTTCGTATGTAAAGCACGTCCGATATTAAACAGCAATTCGTTAGTTTTAAATCATTCGATATGTATGCGGAATTTATTTTACATGTTTGTGTAAAAATATCTCAACCGTATAATATTTTTATTAAATTTTGCATATCGGCTCTCCGCGGCGATTTATTATACGAATTTTGCCGTTTTATATCATTTTTTTAAAAGTCTCAAAAACTCTCTCCCTTTTAAAATGCATTTTATGATATTCTTTTAATTGCAAAAGTACGTTATCGTTTTTAGGTGAGTTTTGTTTTATGACAATATTTATAAATTATATATCGTTATATAAATGTTTCCGATCCTTTTTGACATTTTTGAAGATTTTTCCTGTTACACGCCCGTTATTGGGAAAAGTGCGTGAAATTAATTTATTATAAATTCATTAGGTACAGAAAAAAATAATAGAAAAAAAACGATAACGATAACGTGATGAAAACGAATATCCTATAGATGTTTAATCCACTTCTACCGTGTTGAATCTCTTTTCTGAGCGCTACTGGCGCATTACAAGAGATTGTTTTCATTGAAATGAAAAAACTTTCCCGTTAAGCGTCTTACGTCTGTAATTCGCTGAAGAGTTCTCTCTCTCTCTCTCTCTCTCTCTCTCTCCCTCTCTCTCGACAGCTCGATATTAGTTTGCCAAGGTATGTCAAAGGAAAAATTAACGTATGCCAATTGTACTCGGAGGATTAATTAATCCGCGGACGCGCCGCAGCGGCTGCAATTTCGACTGCGGTTCCGCCCATCGAGGATTTAAGTGCCGCCGCGTATTCCTCGTAACGAAGCGCGATTGCCGTAGGAGATACCGCGGATTCTCGTGTCGAAATTTTTCGAGCCGCGACTTAATCGCGCGATTAACTTACGCAGAAACTCGCTCGGTAGGTGCATTATGTCTAGAGAGAAAGAGAGAGAGAGAGAGAGAGAGAGAGAGAGAGAGAGAGAGATTGATTGATATTTATTTAGCTTTCTCAGCTATTTCTAATACATTAAAATATATTTGTTGCAACATATTCTTTTAACACTCTTTCAAACCTTTCACACAGCTTTATTTCGGTTGGAAACACATTGTACATTTTCACTCCTTCATGGAACATACTTTTTTGCGCACTTCTGGTTTCACGAAATTGAATTACAATATCTCCTGCCTGTTTAGTTTGTCTTACTCCTCCACTACCTACTACTTCTAGTTTACTTTCCAAATGCTCTGGCAACTTTTTTTTTAATCTAGAGAGAGAGAGAGAGAGAGAGCGCTCGTATATGCGTGATTCTTCCCGCGGGCAGAGACGGGTCAAATTGCTCGACGCATGCGTATTCTGCGATGACTGACACAATTAATTTGTAAATTATGCGGCCTGAAAATCAGCCGGCAACTGGCAACTTTTCCCCGGCGCGGCGGATTGTCGGCTTATTATATTTGCCGGCGGATTTACGCATCGCGTTTGAAGTTTGCGAACCGGATGTGGCCCGCGCATTTTCGGAGGAAAATTGCGCGCGGCCCGTTTGCCCCGTTGCGTTGCTTCAGTTCAGTTATTAACTAAATGGCAGAGTAATGCATTAAGCATGCTAGATAGCCGAAATTATCCCGTTGTAGCACGCATACAACGCTCGATCTTGATAATGTATTCGTTGCTTGGCAACCGATGCGCGCAATCGATGCGTCTGCACAAAATCACGCGCGCGAGAATTAATACGCGGCGAAGAAGGGAGAGACGCAATTATTACGTAATTTCATTAAACCGCTGCGTTTGCTTGCGCAAAAATAATAACTCCGCGCGGGTCGAACGGTAATAAATAAATGAATTTAAGTCTGAGCGTATCAAGAGTCGCGTCGTTTGAGCCGCAATTTAATGCGCGTCCCGCGCGGATATGAAAGCGAGAGATGAAGAACGGGGAAAAGAGTTAATCCCGTTCCGAGGCGGTGTTTTCTCGATCGCGGGTTGGGTAACCCCCGGATTAAGATACGCACACGCGTATCCTCCGCGCCGCCTTCAGGGCCGGGTCGCCCCGTCCTCCCGGCTCCCTTATTTCGCGAGTTGATTCGCGGTTTATGCATAGAAACGCGGCGAGGTCGGGAATCCCATATTTTCCGGCGTATGAAGGATCGGGAGGATGGCAACCCAACCCCGTGACACACTTACATTAGCGCGTGTCTCTCCCCGCGCCCCGGAGTGCTCCCACAAGGACGGTCCATATAGCGAATTGGCTGCTGCCCTTTATTTCTCCCTGTCTTTCCTCTCCCCGGCGACTCTGATATATGAATTGTAGCGCGGACTTAAAGGCATCCCCGGGTGGAAATTGTGGATACGATATTATTTCTTCTGGCGCGCGGAGCCGCGTATCTATTGCGCTATCCCGCACACGGCACTCTCGCGGTTTTATCAAGTTGAAAGTCGTCCCGTGACGAAGTGCCCCGTCGCGCCGTGGCGGCCTTGTTTTTTTGATACACCCGGATCTCCCCGCGCCAATTGATTCAGCCTCGTCTGTTTCCTCGGCTTTCGCGAGTCCTGTCGCGACACCGAGCTGCCCGGATTCGCGAGTCGATGAAGAATCTGGTAAATGTCGTATTGAAATCAAGTTGATACTTAGAAGATTTCATTGCGACGCCTAGAAAATATTCTGTAGACGTCCACGATCCAGTCATGTTTCAATTGATATCATATTGAAGGCGAATCGACATCTCCATCTATCGACTCGACTTGAATGTATCTACTAGATATCAACTAAATGATCAACAATTGCTCGACACCCCGAGTCGAAATTTTGGCCCTACGTTGAACCTTTAATTCTATCATACGGTAGGACTTAAAACAGTAAAAGAGGTCGAACTGCAAGTACAAAATTCATTCCTACTTTCAAACTGATAGTGTCGGGAATTTCTACTTTTGCCAATTAGCATTAAAGGACGTCCTTTTAAGTACGAGCTACAGTAAATTTTTAGAATTAAAGATTTAAGGGAGGAATAAAAAATATAATGCCATCAAAGTAGGTTATTACTGGGTAGGTGTAAATTATCCTTAAAAGTTTCAAGATAGTACCAAAATTTTGACTCGGGACTGACATGATATCTTCTATATACATCGATAAGATATCGACAAAGTATTGTGCGGGTCTTCTTTCGAAGCCAATGAAGGCTCTAGTCGTCATCGAATCAAACTGTCCGAAAAATCATGATGGATATCGATTTGATCATCGACTTGTGAACCTGGATGGTCTTCGGCTCTGCGACGGGAGCGAGACGGAAATCGTGTGCATGAACCACGCATACGTGACGCTGATTGAGTACAGTTTCCGAAATTATTGGCTACCCCTTTCATACGTGACGAGTCTCATTGAGTTTTGTCTCCTTCGACGATCTGTTCAAGTTTGATGTTCGATTAAAAACCCCATCTTAGAATTGCATGGAATACCGGGCCGATTGCATTCGTCGGGAAAAATGTTTCGCGCAACGTTTCTTGGAATTCGAGCAAGTCGAGTCTAAATTAACCGAGGAATCCGCAAATGAAAGGAATTCCGGCAATTTTAAGACGCTCTCTAATAAGATGCTCGCGAAAAGTCGCATCTCGTAACGAGGAGATTCTGTTCTCAAAGTGTGATTGTGGTCGACTTCCTCCCTCGGCAAGTAATTAAGGAAGATTACCGATAATAGTTCGGAGGCCAGTCAAAGCGATGGCTGCAACGGTTGACAAAGGAAATGCAAAAGCGTGACACGTTCTGCACGTGATGCGCATCTCTCATCTGTTTGCAATGTAGTAATCCTTTGTGCCTGCATGTCCAACATGCGATTACTCTACTCGTTGCCGTTGAAATGTCTCGGCGCGAGATAAACGCGTTTGTAAACGATGTCGAATGGTAGCGCTCGTAATTATTTGCATTTATTAGATTATAATAAATTAATTTTATATTAAGTAATTCGTACTTCATGCCAACTTAACTAAAACGACGCGCGATAAGTCCGGTGCTCCGAGTGGGCAATAAAATTGAAGCAACACCTGCGGCTTAAGATAAAGACGCTGCATCCTCTTTCTCTCTTTTATCGCGCCGCAATTAGTCTTCGAAATTTCGATAGAGGCGACTTTTTCAAGTAGCAATAATTTCAGAAATAACGTACGCTAATTGGAATGAAATCGACGCCGCTCGAGACGTGTGTCAAATCGAAGGTAAAAACGACGATAACAGTGCACTTGATTAACGAATGTACCATGTACGTATCCCTTATGTGTGTCGTCCCGTCGCGATATCCCTTTTGATTAACGTAATTTATCGCTCGACCGTTTAGCTAAAGCCGGGGCGAGGCGCTTCAGAAAATCGAAGACGCAGAAAATCGTTCGGACAAGCGAGAGCGTTCACACGCTCGGCTGACGATGTAACTCGCCTTGGCGAGCTGGCGCGAGTCATATAAAAGTACGAACGTCCTCCAAGGACCGGTTTCAGAAAACTACTCGGCACATATATCGTTCCGCGCGGCGAACCTTTCCCCGGCTCCGGGATGCACCCGCACCTGAGCAGGTGCAACGCGAGCGAGCAACATTCGTCACACCTCGAATGAAATCAATTCCGACTTTCAGTGCCCAGCCCGCACTCCCGTTTCTCTCACGCCGATTCCTTTCAACGTGAAAAACGCGCGGACAAGTCTTTATAAATATTAATTTAGTTTCGCGAAAGAAAAAAAAACGTAATTAGCATCTCTTAAAATTGTAACAAAAGCCGATTTCTCGGAAAGAAAAATAGCCTCATAACGTTTTCTAAATACACAATTTATTACGTTGAACGTGTAAAACGTAATTACAAATGAAAGTTTTATTAAAATAGAAGATAATAATATTATTAATAGGTAGAAAAATATTTTCTATTTCACAATATTATGTGAAAATATTTTATTAACATTAACGAGTAACAGGGAAAGTAGGTTGAGAGCCGAACACACATACACACCCGGTTATTTATGCGTGAGTTAACATTGTGCAATTCTTAATTAACTATCCACGCAAATTATAAATCGCTTTTTATGTACTTTGCGTCATCCTCAGCGATGCGGCGGTGGATAAATTAAATAAATTCATTCACAATATTCTCTTAATCGCTCGACTCGAAAATAGGATCTGTCCTTTTTTTGTTTCATCGTGAACTAAGTAGACATTGTATGAAACGCTCGGGCACGTTTACGAATGAACGTCGACCGTTTCAAAATCCCAACGAAAATATGACCGCCGATACGCAGACAATGTCGACCATAGCATGCTTAAAAGTTCCGTGATAACGGAATGCCGTGGCGTACAACTGACACTATGGTATAATAACGCTGACAGAATCGCAGAAACTGCTGTGAAATCCACCCAGGACTGCACTGCGCATTAGAAGCATATACGTTCGAGGAGATAAGGAAATTATAGCGGTTAATTATTACCTCGAGTACATATCGCGTTCGCTTTAGATCTTCTTGCGGTGCGAATCTAATTCAGGAGAAATGAAGGAACGAATTAACGACAATTAGCTTGGTGGTTTTAAATTTCAGTCGTTCTAATTGTCTTTAAGAACTTCACCTGTCGTATTTTTGCAACATCAAATCCGATTTTAACGATAGATAAGGTAACGAGTTTTTCTTGAACAAACTTAAATACACAAAGATTATCACACGTCGTAACATTTTAATAATCTACATTCGAAAAAAAGAAGATCTTGCAACTGCAGCGACAATTTTCTGGTACGAAAAAATAACTGAGATATATAAGTGAATAGCCAATACTACGAAATCGCATATGTTTTGTATTTAATCAATTGAAATAACAGAAACAGAAATTCTATTTGAACTGTTAGCGAATATTAGGAAGAAAATCTGTGACGCCCATCCATTAGAACGTTTGATTGTGATACACACATAAACAATTATATTCCTTGCGAAGATTGTTCTAGCTTTGGTACCGAAATTCATTTTTATCCAATGCGAATGATTAATATTTCGTCATGGAACCTAAATTTTCCAGAAGGTAGGGTAGTGGCACCAAATATTGCCTATGTATCCAATATCGGCCAACACCGTTTTAGCGGAACTAATATTGAACATCTGTTAACTGTGGGCAGAATTGTGTGTAAAGTAGGATAATTAGCTTATTTTATAAACAACGCCGATATTTTTAATATAGCTGTAACGAAAATGACACTAAAATGACGTCGGCTGATCTAGTGACAGAGGCTTACGGGAAATAGTGTAGTTGTATTATCGCTTGTTTCTTTTTTCCAAATCCAAGAGTGCCACGTTAGAGAGTACGAGAATCAGAGAATCAAATGATATTACAATTAAACGTCAAAACATAATGTCACTTAAGTATTAACAATTAATTTAATATTAAGCTCACAAGCAATATTAGGAACGCGTTTCTCAAAAAATGACACGTTCCGTTTCGTTACAAAATTTGCGAAGAAAACTAAGTCAGCAAACGCTTACAACATTTTCCAGCTGGTGACAAAGAAAGTGATGTCTGTCCGTCAGTTTAAGCTCTATCAGAACTTTTTTCGACCACATTGTTGTGGCCGCAGGAGTCAGAAATAGTTAGGGTAGGCGATATTCGGTGCCACTACCTTATTACTAGAATGTTGCTGCTATAAATGTTGTAGGCTACAAACAATTTTCCAACAGGTACACAAAATAGCGATAAATTTTTGTTGCGACACCTAGAAACTTATCTGCATTAAAGCCTGTGTCCACGATACTAGAACTTGATCCAAGCATCGTAGACACAGGCCTTTAGTAAGATATATTTTGAATGTACAATAAATGTGTTGGCCCAATTGTATCTGAAATTAAAATTCTTAAAGACAAGAATTATTCAACTTTAAGTATACGCATTGGAACGTTGTCATTCGAGTAAACCTTGAAAACTTGGTTCACTACTCAGCCGTTTAATTCCAAACTTATGAAAACTAAAAGTTATTTATAATATTTTAATCGGAAAAAAATGTTTTTCTAATCTTGAAATAAAATTATGATCCGGGACATCCTACATGTGCATTGTACGGGCAATAACAGTGCATTATTTGAAGAAAAATGATCATTTTAATGTTAAATATGCCGGATCCACGCTCCGTCGAAAATTTCGTTCAAGCACAATAATGAGTTCTGAAAAGTTATCGAGGAATTTCATTATGGCCCCGATCCGTCGCAAATTTCTTTGGGAAATTTCTTTGTAGCAACGACGCCGCATAAATTCAGTTAGCTTCGTTTCTGTTCGCCTCTCGCCGATAGAAATTCTGCGAGGGCAGCGCGCTAGCGTAAAAGGGCCGATATTAGAGGGCAAAGTGCTACGAGAATCCTGCGTGACTCTGTACTTTTCTTCGGTAACTGCGCCACGTTGGAGCATTTTTCTCGATTGACCGTCTCGCGAGAGTTTAATAGGGGCAATATAAAAGTTTCTCTCTATACGTCCGCCTGTCCGAGAAACATGATGACGCGCATTAGTGAGTATTGAAGGAAAAAGAAGGGAAAATAAGAGGCGCGGGAGCTTTTCTTCTTTACGGCTTTCTATAAACAAACCTCCGATCGTTCTCTGACGCGAAATCGTAAATATAATATATCGTACCTGAGCTAATCGCCGATAAGTCTACATTTTATTGTATTCGCGTAATATTGTACGTATTATCTTCCCACGGCGTACACGGAGAGAATTTTCTTTGAAAATTTACCCTGAAAATCATGTAATCGTGGGACAAGACGGAATTTTGAGATTTTACCACACTTTTTACTGGTAATTATACTTGGTACACCTTTTACTACAGTACCGGCCGA
Organism: Vollenhovia emeryi; assembly: GCF_000949405.1. Classification (NCBI taxonomy): domain Eukaryota; kingdom Metazoa; phylum Arthropoda; class Insecta; order Hymenoptera; family Formicidae; genus Vollenhovia; species Vollenhovia emeryi. Next base: position 311,921 of record NW_011967101.1, on the reverse strand, counting down.
AAATATATCACCTTTAGGTTTTCTGAGCATTACTTTCGTCGGAGTGCACCGAATGTGCTCAAAATTTTACAGTAGACATCCGATAACAGGTACATCTTGTGCACGAAGGGTAAATGAAATTTGACAAAGTACATCGTGATTTTCGAATGTTTCATTCGAGCACTTTAATATTAGTTATGCTCAAAAAATTGAAAGACGATATATTATTGGCCGGTACTGTAGTAAAATTTATGGTAAAATTTCGAAAAAAAAAACCCTCATAAAGTTCTTCAAAGAGCTATGTTGTCCCACGATTACACGATTTTCAGGGTAAATTTTAAGAGAAAATTATCTCCGTGTAGTATCCACGACATTTTAAAATATTAAAACAGGTTATGAATAAAAATTGTTGACTTTAAGCGACTCATAAAGTGTGTGTCGAAGTGGACTTTGATGAAATTTAATTTAATTTTCGTTGCAGCTTCGACACGAGAGGGAGAGACAGCCCGGATCAAGGGAATCACTGGCAGGATCACAGCCTGGAAGGACGCGCGTTCTTTAAGCACTCCGAAACCCCCGCGAAACTCATTCTGGAGAAGGTCCGCGAGAACGACGCAGCTGTTTACAGATGCAGAGTCGACTTCAAGCAGTCACCGACGCGCAACAGCAAAGTCAATCTAACGGTCATCAGTGAGTTCCTAAACGATATTCCGCATTGACCTGAATATAAGATGCGCTCGACAATAAAGGGAAGCGAGGCACGTTCCTCTGGAACTTTCCCGGGGTCGCGGCGTGTGTTTCCTGCGAATACGGTATCGCTCCTATACTATTTCCAAAGTCTATCTGATAATTCCGGTAACGAGGAATCTGAATAAGCAATCTGAAAACATCGAGAAATTCATTTACATCGATTCTTTATTGTTCTCGTAAACAATAGCTATACCTAAATGACGTTTGTTAATCTAAACCGCTGACCAAATTCTTGTACACCCAGTGGGCATTACTTTATCTTATTATCTTATTTCATCTTAGTTTATCTTTAATGCCCCAGCAAGGCCTAATGCCCTCCGCGGTTTAAGCCTCGGTTTAAACTTTCGGAGCGTCTTGAAAGGCTTAAATCTACTAAATTTTTATTTACTTCTGCTAAAACATTTGCTAGATTTGAAGAAATAAATATAAATTCTAGAGATTTCAGTTTTAATCGGATAAAATTTTGGTTAAGGTAAAGAAATGATCTCTTTGAAATAAAATAAAAGTCCAGTGAGGTCAAATTTTAAAGAAGCTTTTCTGGGTTTGAGCCATCTTGAAAATCACCGAACCCAAATTGTAAATGGGCCTTAACTCACCACGATAATCGTTGAAAATTTTTAATAATTGGACCGCGAAGGACGGAACTGTACGACAGAGTTCAGGTTGCGTCTTGATCAATTTAATGTTTACCTTCGCCATGCCGTGTCTAATATAATCGACACCGTTATCGTCGAATAGCCGATATCGGTATCCGACCACTTCGCGGGCGCGCTCTCAAAAACAGTGCACCGGCTGCATTTAACGTTTTCTTTTTGCATCGCGTCGGAGTAACGTTTCCCTTAATGGAGGAACGGTTACGTGACCGTGGCCGATAATACCGAGCGGATAGACACCGAGTCCCTCCGCTGGCGGTACATAAAAATTTATTTTTTATCCTACAGTAATAACACCCGCTTAATGGTAAAAGGCGCTACGCGACGGCGCAGACTGATACATCACCGTGCAAATTGATTCGCCTCGCGCCTCGCGCCGGTACTCGCGCGAATATTAACGTTATCAGCAGTAGACGGCGAATTTTTCCCGCGTGACATTAGCGCACGATTATAATGTACACTTGCGAGATCCCAGTTTGAGATCGGAAAGGATCAAATGTACAAAAATTCCACGCGCAAACAATTCGTTTCTGTTAGTTACGTTAAAAAAAAGTAACTAATATCTAGGACATTTGCGTGTCTGTTTTGTCCAAGGGGTAAACCGCGGGGGGGCATTGCCGTGTACAGATTTTTCGAGTCCTTCTAATCAGTGTCTGGCCAACAGGCCAGTTTCGGCAAAATGATGCGAGAAAGAAAGAAATATATTTCCTCTCACTCTACATACAGCTGCAGAGTTTCGTCCGAGGGGTAAACCGCTGACCAAAATTATGTACACTAATGCCCACTAATGCCCAGTGGGCATTACGTTATCTTATTTATCTTGTTTTATCTTATTTTATTTTATCTTTACAATGCCCCAGCAAGGCCTAATGCTCAAACTAATGCCCAAAAATGTCTAGTAATGCCTAGTAATGCCCAGTAATGCCGCGAGTCTGTACACCACAATGCCCTCAGCGGTTTACCCCTCGGTTTTGTCGCAACTGCCTGTCCAGACTCTGATTAGAGGATCTCTACAGATTTTGGGCACTACCAGGCATTTTTTGGGCATTAGTGGATGTTATTTGGCCTTGCTGGGACATTATAAAAACTCTAAAAAGATGAGCCAAGGTAAACTAAGATAAAATAAGATAATAAGATAGAGTAATGCCCGCCGGGCATTAGTAGACATTGGTGCGCATGATTTTGGTCAGCGGTTCACCCCTCGGTTTTATCACTCAAATTTGTTCCACTTCGTTTACACGCGAAATTTTTTTACATTAAGGAACAAGCGTGCCCGAGGCACAGTTTTCTCTGCATTTTTGTGTGCGGAATACATGGCACTATTATGCAGATGGGATCAGGTTGAAATTGATAACAATAATTACCGCCGTTCTCTCGACTTCATTAACACTTTGCGTGCTGGCGTGGTACCTGTACGCCGTCTGCATACTTGCAGTTTTTTGCGGCTTGACGTACATTTACGTTAGGATTTTTCACGTTCTTTATTTAACTCCGTCATAGATAAAAATTGCTTTCGTTTTGAATTCCGAGATTTTCGTTGTATGCAGGTTCAAATTTTAAGCAGTTTAAAAGTATCCCACTGCAACGGTTTTCGCGTAAGTTTAAAATAATGACATTCGATGAGAGCGTTTATGATATACGTAAAAGCGCGTGTTCTTTTCTAACATTCAAAATTTGACGTTTCTAAGATTTTTCGCCCTGAGATCCTCGCCGCGGATCTCCTTCGCGTTAAGATGGAGATTTGTTAACATCGCCGCAAAGCAGCCGCGGTGGCGTTTTATCTTCTTAGGTGACATTACAGAATTGATACATCGTTGCGCAAATTGATTCGTTCCCAGTCCTCTTATCCTGGTAGACAGCGTCCCGGTAGACACTCCGAATAAGAGGAAAAATGAAGAGAGCTTCTTACCGTGAAAATTGTTACAGTACCGCCGGAGCAGCTTAGCATATTGGACGAAGACGGCAGGTCTCATATTCCCCATTACATCCTTGGCCCGTACAGCGAAGGAGCGTCTCTCAATATCACGTGTGTCGCCGCCGGTGGTAAGTGCATGACGCGTCGATGCACTTCCGGTGCATTTTGCTTTCTATAACGTTCAGGCGCCACGTCGTTGTCTCGACTCGCGGTACTTGAGTTACGTAAAATAAATGCGGCTCGATTTCTTTGGCATCTCAGGCGAATATATTACAACGTGGTCTCGCATTTCGAACAATTGAGACAGCGTCTTTAGAAAGAAAACAAAGTGTAAATGTTGAATAGTACGGAGATAAATTTAAAGGACAGGGTGCCTTGTGCGTGATACAGAAAGTGATGTAGAAAATTTGGCGAATATTCTTTCGTCGATTCGATCACCGCGTATCAGTGGCACTTTATGAAGCTTTAAAATTATTTACCGCTTGTTTAATCTTGTTAGGAATGAAATCTTTTTTAGTTTTAATAGCATTTTGTATTTTTCACACTGTGTTTATTTTTAAAGAAATATTTTCTTCGCATTTAAAAGAATCGTTTATCGGTGGAATGTTTTTCCCAGAAAATATTGTTTTTCAATTTGTTTCCTTTCCTTCTTACTTTGTATTATTTTATCACTAATTCAAATTTGTGATGATTTTACGGAAGAAGGAAACATACTTTTACTTTTATCGTCAAATAGAAATAAAATATTCTATTTTTTTTGCATCTGGAAAGATTAAACGGAAATATTATTAAATTACTTTATTTTGCTGTAATAAATAATAAAATAACGTGCGTGGAATTGTAAACGTCCGACGTGTATACCTTTCTCGAATTTGAAATAATTTCTTATCAAAATAAATGGCCGCCGAATTCTTCCGACAACAGTGTAGAAAAATACATGTTAAAAATATAATAATTCCAAAAAAAAGATTGATCCGCAACCACGTTGCTTGGCACGTTATGTTGAACTTTAGACTTCACTTGGGTAATTTTAACGTCCCTATGAAGATTTCAATGTTCATATTTCTGTCTATGTGTATAACGGCGCGTTAAGTCGAGATGTGATTACACGCCAAGCGGGTGCCATTAGCGCAACGTAGCACCGACGTGCTATTCGCCACTACGGACCCTTATGTTTCTTCAGGGCGACCGCAACCACGAGTGACATGGTGGCAGGGGACTGCTCTGCTGGACAATAGCTACGAGACCGTGGATGCTAAAAGGGTCCGGAACGTGCTGCAATTGGAAAAGTTAGGCCGCGAACATTTGCGCGCGTTCCTGACCTGCCAGGCCACGAACAACAACATGGTGACACCGATATCGAGTTCGGTGTCGCTTGATATGAATTGTGAGTATCGACAAAAAGGGTATCTTGCGGTCGCGAGCTGAAAAGCAAGTGGAAAGAAATAACAATTTCATTCGATAAATTCCATTCCGTTTTACGTGGAAAAACGTGGCCGGCAACGTTGTGTTATTACTTCCAATTAATAATTGTCGACTGAATTGTAAAATCGCGGTAATATGATAATATCGGTAATACGTTATTATTTATTATAATTAAATTATAGCAAATGTAGCGTTACAAAAGGAAAGAAGGGGCGCATTATCATTAATTTATCATGGTGCAACGTGAAAATACGCAGCTCGAAAAGTGCGTTTTATAATTTTCTAAATTACCATATTCAATTGGCGCTTAAAAATCGCCGCGTATCGATTGTTACAATTTACCCGGGAAGCGTGAGTGGATTTAGTCTTTACCGGGGAAATTTCTATTAGCTTCACGACCCGCGCGCGGATCGATGGGTGCTTAAATCCGAGTGTGACACACTCTTTTACAGTGAAACCGCTCTGGGTCCGGATTCAAGGAGAGAACCGTCCACTTAGCGCCGGCAAGACCTACGAGATAGGTTGCGAGGTTGTCGGAGCCAGACCGAGCCCGACGATCACATGGTCCAAAGGGAACATGATACTGCGAAATGCACGGGAGACGGTACGATTTAAAATAGATTGTCGGCGATTTAATGCACTCGCATAAATCACACGTGACACACCAGCCCCGTGAACTCCCCTGCCGTTTCTGCCATTTTTTCTCTCGTTTTTTTCTCGAAAAATTTACAGGACCGCGCCGACGCGCGAGAAGCTGCTTTAAGCAACAAACGAATTCTTCGCAAACGTGTCACACCAGCGCGATAGATTACCCATTGCCATTTATTTGCTAATATTTACCCAATGAAATACCAAACCGCAAAGAAGAAAGCAAATTTTGTATCATTATTGTCTATTGCTAGAAGAACAAAATTGTCTTTTCATTTTGTCATCAAGGGGTCATTTCACTTTAACGGCCTAAAAACGATGCTTATCTTTAACCATTTTTTTCCTCAGTAAATACACCATACAATGAAATAAGTATTTTTGGGATTTATTAGGGCGCTCTTAAATAACACAATAAAATTTTCGTCATAATTTAAACCATTTTTAATTAGGCGTTTTCTAAGCCGTTCGAATGGCGTGTCAGAAAGGATGCGAGTCCGCTGCGTTGATGACTTTTATCATTCAGGCTTACCTGTAACGAAAAATCAAAAAGATTCTTAATCTTTATGAGTGTCGCTATGTCCCGAACCTCAATTGAGAATTTTTATTTAAAAATAGCAAAATTGTGCCAAAGTACTTTTTAAAACCTTTTTCAAACTGGCGCCATTTTGGTATTAAAAAAATTCTTAATTGAGGTTCGAGACATAGCGACACTCGTATAGATGAAGAATCTTTTTGATTTGTTATTTCAAGTACGTCTGAATGATAAAAGTCATCAACGCAGCGGACTCGCATCTTTTTTTGACACGCCATGCGAACGGCGTAGAAAACGCTTAATTAAAAAATGGTTTAAATTGACAAAGATTTTGTTGTGTTATTTAAGAGTCAGCGATCGCGCAATTTATGTTTCATCCACAACGTGACAGTTGTAAACTCTTAGAGGTGCGATTATTGGCACCGTAATTGGCCAGGTCCAATATTGGGCGTAGCATTGTCATCTAGCTCTAATCCGATCACGACGCGATTCGGGATTCGGTGTATGCATACCGCGATTATTAAATTATTCGGTAAACTGTTTTAAATTCATGAAATCTCGCCGGCAGACGAGTCCCGACGGCAACGTAACAACCAGCATCCTCACATTCGTGCCGAGTATCGAAGACGCCGGAAAGTTCCTGTACTGTCGCGCCAGCGTGCCAGATATTCCGGACTCGGAGATGGAGGAAGGATGGAAGCTCGATATATACCGTGAGTGTTTTCACAGAAACGCACCGGGGGTATTCCCGCAATTTCACGTCGCGTTATGCGACCGCACAGTAGAAACTTCCATCAATGTAATATTTTTGCAAGCACATTGCGCACGCATGCCGCCCGCACGTACGCTCTGTAAAGTCAACATTAAAATTTCAATCGAGAATTTACTTCTCTAAACCGTCCCTTTGTACTTCGGATCTCGTCTCGCTATCGACGGATTGTTTGCGTTAAGCGCAGCAACATTTACCGTTGGGATCAGGCAGCCGCGTATATCGTAGCGGTAACGTTGCTTCATTTTAAAGATCATAACGCGGAAGTCTGAATAGCAATAGATTTCTTGAGCGAGCTGCTTTTCCCCCCTCGTTTCAGTGAAATATAATATAAAACGTTTCAGCATCAGGAATTAAAAGAGACGTTTAATTTTCAAGATTTAAAGGTATAAATCGTAGTCCTGGCCTAAGATAAATATTCTATGTTATATAAATACACTAGTAGTGTATTTTAATAAAAGAATAAACTTGCACTAGGCATTAAAAATAGTTGCGTAAGTGTTTACATTAATTGACAGAGTTA
>NW_011967101.1:290739-301261 GCF_000949405.1 Vollenhovia emeryi | reverse complement strand
GGCGGTTTCACCCCCCGGTGGATTATTAATCGATCGAGCGATCGTTCGACGATTCCGAGGGAAAATCCGCTGAGGGTGTTGTGGTGTAGAGATTTGCGGCATTACTGGGCATTACTAGGCATTTTTTGGGCATTAGTTTGGGCATTAGGCCTTGCTGGGGCATTATAAAGATAAAATAAGGTAAAATAAGATACAAGATAAATAAGATAAAATAAGATAATAAGATAAAGTGTAATGCCCAGTGGGCATTAGTGGGCATTGGTGTGCAAGATTTTGGTCAGCGGTTTCCCCCTCGGACGATTCTTTACAGCAAGTTCCTGTTGCTGCGGGTCACGCGCGCGAACATTCGGCAGTATATGAGTGCCATTTAGCACCTCACTCCGAGAACTTTTCAAACGACCCTCGTATTTAACTCTGAATTTGAGAACGAGACTAAAGAGGGGGTTAAACTCGAACACGGTATAAAATTTACACGTAAGATAAATCAATTAGACAATATTTGTCGATCGACGAGTCGATGTTGGTACCAAAGTGCGCTAAGGGTTAAGGTTTTTTTGTTTAAATCCAAAAGTTCACTTCCCGTATATTTGTTTTCTTCCTGTTTAGATGTCTAGGCACAAATAAGGCCAATTACCGTAATTAAAGCGACGTTCTCCCATATTGGTACACATTTCGCGCGCTCCTCAGCTTTGATGTCGATTTCTGTTTTCAGACGAGCCTGTGGTTACCCTCGAGCTTGGCAGCAATTTGAATTCGAGCGCTATTCGGGAGGGTATCGACGTTTACTTCGAGTGCAACATCAAGTCCAATCCCTGGGTTTACAAGGTTTCCTGGCGCCATAACGTGAGTCCGCACACAGCGCGCGCACCGCATGGGGCGCAGATAACGAATCCTGTTCAGAAATCGATAATATAAGCCGACGAAGCTTAATCGCGCCGAGATAAGGGAACGACGGCGCGCACCTGCGTCACACCAACTTCCGTCCGAAAACTCGCGCGTTTGATCTCTCGAATTCGTATCGCCGGGACACCGCGCCGGGCGCGTATAAAGCCCGGACTTTCCTCGCGCAGTAATTAATCTTCGGGCACTGGACAGCCAGGACTCAGAAATTTTTCTCACAACCGACGATTACTTAGCATTTTACGGAGAGTCGTGTAGCTCTTGTCTCAAATTAGACCTCCCTTCTCTTTCCTGTGGTCGAGGCAACGCAAACTTTTAACGTTCGATACGCACGCGAATATCGATTGTCAATATTCTTTACGCCCGCTGAAATCCGAGTTTGAAAAGTTCGAGAGAACTTAATTTTGGGCCGAAAAATTTTATTATTATGACTCACTTCCTCCGGACTTTCATAATTTCGATCTCATATTACATTTGCTGGATTATTTACTTACAAGGTAATCGACTGGTTTAGGATTTATTTCCAATCTGTAATTTTATACCCGCTTTGACAAACCGTATCTTTTATCGAATTTATTAATTGAAATTTTGTTCCTTTTACTTATTTTATTATTGTGCCATGCACATTGTAATTAGGTATCAATTTATTCTGTATCTCTGACGAATTTTGCAGTCTCGATTATTGGTTTTCATTTTAAGAACTTGCTTGAAAAGGACCTGAACCCCCAGGTCGAAACGTCGCTTTGTATGCTCTTTTATTAAACACGTGTCAGTTAAGGTCGACTAAAACCTTACTATTTTCAGGACAACGTTATGAAGCAGATGAAACGTGACCGAGCGCGTTCTATCTCTGCAAACGTATCGCGACCTTTCGAGAAATTTAGCTGCAATTTCCAGCGCGTAAAGTTTTTTTTTTCTAGAATCATTTTATTAACGTTTCGTTTTATTTTGTTAACGAGGGGATAACATTAGAGATGCGGTAGTGTCGATACTTGAAAAATTAATTACCCAGCGAGCACTGCGCGCAAGTAAAAACCCGATTTCCCTCTACCGATATCAGAATAATCCGCGTGTTTGATGCGGCATCCCCAACGCGAATCGCGCGACGCGAATATTGGAATGTCCACACGAGTGGTAATTCATCGGCGTCGCGTCGCTTTATCCGAATTTATTCTAAACGCACGCTTGAGTACGCAATGTTTTTCTTCGCTGCTAGAGTGATTCGCGTGATTGATATCGGGCGGAAATAACGGCGTAGATCGAAATGCGGATATAAATCGGGGGCATTTTATCAGCGATTAATAAGAATGCCATTCGTCAGTGCTGGAATGTGTTTTAAGCCCTTCAATTCGTTTCGAACGTTTTGTCTTTATCCGCGATAAAGTCATAGGCGCGATTGATTTGGGACTGATGGCACGGCACATGAATCACAGTTATAAATCAAGGTATCGCCTGTCGCAATTAAACGGCCGGCAAGCAATTGCATTCAATCATCCTAAATTTATTTTTAATCCTACGACACAAAACGCAGCTCTGACTGTCGTCGAAATACGTATTCGCGGTATTTAATAGTTATTAAATGATAAAATGGGGAAAAATTCTTTTCAAACATATTCTTTAATCTCTCTTTTTCAAGCGGATTCGTTCAAACGTTATTTTTTTACAAGGTCCCTCAGTCGCTAATACGATATTTGACAGCAAGGACGAAAACAAAGAGTGAAAGAGTCCTGTTTTTGAACTAAAAAAATGTATTGGACGTAAATAAATAGTAGATAATATTGAGCGAATATCGACGAATATACTAGATGCGTGTGTTGTATTCTTCTATTGAGAAATTATAATTTAAAAGTTATCGAGTGACACGAACGTTAGTTGTTGAAGAAGTTCGCTAAGGGACAAGTCTAAAAATACTTGTGACAGTTACAAGTTTTGATTTATCGCTGACAAATGTGTCTCCAAAATAACTCGGCGATCGAAGGATAATATTTCGTAGGAATATACAGGGTGAGTTTTTTATTTCGCGAACCAGTTTCTTACCATGAGAGACGGATTACCGACCAAAACTGTAGCCAACTCTGGACAAATGGAAAAAGTCTCGTTGTATATGTGTCAACCGTGCGATATCTAATTACAAATCTCAAAATACAATTTAGATATTACACGATTGAAACGTGTACAACTAGATTTCGCCATCTTTCCCCAGGTTGGCTATCGTTTCGGTCGGTAATCCATATCTCATGGTAAAAGACTGGTCCGCGAAATAAAGCTCACCCAGTACATGTTATAACATTAAAGTTATTGCGGTGCTCTACGAACTTTGATGTCCGCGCAAGCCAATTTCGACGGCTCTTATCGCGAACGAACGTCGTACACGCGGAAACGCCGCAAAACGCAAATCCCAATCAATTCCCTCGATTTCAAAGACTCGAAATTTGTTTCGTGAAAACTCAAAGCCGCTTTCGCAGTCTCGAAAGTCGCACATGCGACGGGGGAGCGCGAGAGATCGAAAAACTGTCAGCGTTCCTCGCCGCGTATTTCTCATGCGGGATTTATTATAGCTTAGCCCGCGTGCGCGGAAAAAACAAACAAAAGCCGCACTCGTATTTTTTCCCGCGGCGTTGATATCGCACGTAGCAAGTGTACTTAATTGTATGTACATACTTTGCAGTACTTATTATTATTTATTATTTTATTATCAACATAATATAATATTTATTATTTTACACTGCACGTTCCACAAAATTTTGTTATCGGAAAAGGAAGATTGTGTCGATCTGTGTTTTTTTTATTTGTTTCAAATGTGTCTTTCGATTTACGGTCCGCCAAATATCTCTTTTGTGGGCTTAAGGGGATGCTACAGTGATTCTGCACCTTTTGCACTTTTTCGCATCTAGAACTGTCAATTCATGAAAACATTTGCGCAAGACACAAATTACAAGGCTTACGCGTGCAGACCGGAAGTTAGGCTTCTAAACTTATAGCGAATTCGGTCGCTTGCACTAGTTCGCTATTAGTTTCAATGCTGTTCTCTGATTTAGGCCGAATAGTGGGACACGCAAAAGCCACATAATTTGTATATTATGCAAATGTTTTTCATGAACTGACAGTTCTAGGCGTAAAAGGTGCAAAAAGTGCAGAATCACTCTAGAGCATCCCCTTAAGCAGCCTATTACTCGCGCTCTGAGCCGCTCTCGCTCAGAGTTTGTTCACGGCGTCCCCTGAAGTGCAGCGTGACCCTCTCGTTTGATTTTGCATTCGCAGGGCAATCCGCTCTATCACAACACGGCGACCGGAACGATAATAAGTAATCAGAGCCTGGTGCTGCAAAGTGTCACTCGCAGTCGAGCTGGGATTTACACGTGCATCGGCAATAATCAGGAGGGCGACGGCGAGAGCAATCCACTGAACTTGGACATAAAGTGTGAGTATCCGTTACACATACGCACACATATTTCCCCTCATTTCCCGTCGCTCGCTGTAATCCGCATTGACGCTCCAATTAAGTTAAACTATTCTCGCATTATTATTCATGACGACCGTCGCCGCCAGCGCTCGTATTTAGATTTACAAAATACGTACCCCTTTTTTTTCGACGATCGCTCTAAGCAGAGCGCACGGTAATTATATGAAATCTTTTTGTCACATTCCGCAAACGTTTTGGAATGTATAATTCGAAATTTCGCGCTATGTAAAAATGCGCGAGGAACGGATTCCTAGAGTTATTTATACGAACCAGGATGAATCTTTGTGGATTCAAAAGAGCAACGAGGCTCCTAAGGTAAAAATTAATAATAAATAATTAAGGCAGGCGAGGCTAAACAGGATGTGAGTGCTAATATACAGCCATTGACAAAATTATTAGGATATTAATAATTAAAATAATACACCAAGAAAAAGTCTTTGAAAATTTATTTGTAGCGTACAATGTTTATTTGGGAAATTTCCATTTTCAAAAAATTGTTCACTAGAGCGTTCATTGCTTCTGTACAGTAAGCAAGGATTGGTTTTAAACAGCAAGAAATATGTAAATTCATCAAGTCCCGTGTCGCGATTTTAAACAGAAGAGAGCGTGCGAAAAGTGTTTCACCAAATTACACATACTAATGTATAAAACTAACACACTCAGATTTGCAGTGTGTGTAATGATTAGGAGGATGCCTGTATTATCGCATCAACGCTGTCAAAATCGCACTGAAACGAATCTAAAGTATCTTTAAAATTTATCAGGAATACCGCAGTCTGAGAATAAAATGACAAACGCGTGATTTTCATGTCCGTATTGGTTGATGTAAATCGATGGATCGCGATAAATTAACAAGACTTGTCGTCCGCGATGTAAAAGTATGAAAGTCAAATGAAATGGCGTCCTAGTCGTCGTGGCATTGTAAATTCATATTTATAGAGAGGCGATAATTCCCCGTTCTTTTCAAATCTCCAGCATAGGTTTCAGAATTTGCATACGAAATTTCCTCGCGTCCTGCATCTATCGATGGCGAGAAATACGACGATTTCAGCCGAAATAGGAACGGCGGAACGCGCCACGTTGTACCCCCCCCCCCCCTCAAATCTATAGTCTCTCCGGGCCAGACGTTAGAGTTAATTTCTGTGTCACTGCATTCACCGCACCCTGGCACGTAACTGATACTGACACACCGGTATACGCGCGGATCGACGTTAAATCAGCTTAGGGGCCGCGCTTTGTTTACGAGCGGGACATAAATCCGGCGCGTAGGAGGAAACGTCCGCGCATTCGGAGCGGGCGAGAGGCGAGATCTCAGTTTCATATCGACGTTTAATATCTCGGGGCATCGCGCACTATAAAAGAAAACAAGGTTTCATAAAGGCCCCGAGGCGGAGAGCCTGGGCGACCGTAAGGCAATTTCGTATGCGCGCGTTAACTTGAACACCATAAGTAAGTTTCGACAGCTTTTTCCACGCGTTATAAAACGGATTACAAACCCGATATTAGTTTCAAACGGTAAGAGTTATAAAACTCGAGACGCTGCGGATATAAACGGTAAAATTTGTTGCGTAATTTGTTGACAGATTTTGCGAGAAACGAGTAGACGCAGGTGGGACCGGAAAAAAAATACTGCTCCGGTCGCAAGGAACCTTGTCTTCCACCATCAGTGTTTTCTTGACCGTATCTGGCAATTTTAATAATACAGAAAATTTATTGCGAAAAATATTACCTCAGCCAGGGTCTGAACCTGGACCCTCCCTACACTCTAGGCGGGCGTCTCACCAATTCGACCGAATTCGGCCGTTTATACTGTTATTGCGACTAATATTATCATACGCCTCGGTGGCCGAATTGGTGAGACGCCCGCCTAGAGTGTAGGGAGGCCCAGATTCAGACCCTGGCTGAGGTAATATTTTTCGCAATAAATTTTCTGTATTATTAAAATTGCCAGATACGGTCAAGAAAAACACTGATGTTATACTATTTAATAGGTTTATCCGATGAACATTTTTCTCAGTGTAGGAATTCGCTACGGTCGCGTTGCAAGGGACCTCCTGTCGTGGAAGACATCGATGGACGTGGAAGTCCATCCTATATAAAAGTTGTAACTGGCAATCGTGACCTCCTGGATTCATCGAGCACCCCCGAGCACATATCGCGCAATACGTTTCATTCGATAACGAAATAGTGCAAAATTCTTGCGAGATTTTAACGAGAAATATCGCCGCCCTCGCTGCACGATTCGCTAGGAATTTATTACGGTGATTCATACACGCGTTGCTCCGTTTTTGCATTTTCTAAGTAAAATGCCTTTCGCGCCGTGTAGAGTTCAGTGAGCGGTAAATCACTCCAAATATGCTTTACATACGTAGGAACATATGCGCGTACGCGCATAACCGAGTGGCCCTGCCTTTAAGTCTGTGTGCGACTTACGAATGACTGACGCACATTACCGTTTATACGGCGAGTGCGCTCATCAGTATTTAGTGGCTTTAATGCACATAAATTATCCACAGTTAATCCGTGCACGGATTAATAGTTGATCAGTGCTCCGTCCCCTCCCCCCCCCTCTCTCTCTCTCTCTCTCTCTCTCTCTCTCTGTCTCAATCATAATATATGTACAGGTCGTCTATAGTGTCTACACTAACCGAGGATTGTTCAATAAATAATTGTACGAGGCAATTTTAACAAAATACGTGAATCTGGGGCGGCGGTAAAAATTCATTTTCGAGTCTATTGGCAATTATACTTGCATTATTAAGATGAGAATTTTGAATCCGAGGAAAAAAGTATATATATATATATATATATATATAAAGGAATTCCGTTGGATCGCGCGCCGATTTGAATCACAATGAAAAGTTAAAGCATTAGCGGAATTTTTTATCATTTCATCGCTTTATGAATGCAGTATCAGCGAAATCCGCCTTTATTATTTAACTGTCGTTGCAGGATGTCTGCGGCTAAAGCTTCAGCGGAAATTGCCATGCCGCTGTGCTAATCTTCTCTACTCCTTTCTGTTGAGACAGCATTATATTAAAATAGACTTAATTTTTTTTAGAGCAGGTATATGCCACGCATATCTCTCTCTCTCTCTCTCTCTCTCTCTCTCTCTCTCATCGCTTGACGAAAATTCTACTTCGGATACGCGTGTGCGCATCTTTGTGCCGAGGCTCCGGTGAAAACTACGCAAAATTTCACGTAATTATACTCACGATTATATTGGTTTTAATAACCCTTTTGGCAGGGTAAACGAACGAGTCTCGTGAACGTCGAATGTTCCCGTATAATCTGTATTTTCTTTGTTCCCCCGGGCAGCAGCCTCGCTATTTTACAGCTAACTAAGCGGCTTAAGATCCCGGATACGGCAGAGCCCGAAGGAGGAGCTTCTTGCCGCGCGCATAATTATACGTGCTGAAACTGAATTAAAATCTTAAGCTACGCTACTCGCTCGCACACGCGAATTCGCAGATTTTCTCGGACAAGCTACGTTTGCACCTACGATAAAAACTTAAATTGTCCCAATCCAAAATTATGCATATTCACTTGTGCTCCTTCGGTATTACATAATACGTTTTACACATAATTTTGGAATAGTCTCTATTATCTTTGAAGAAAACGCACGTTCGAAAGAAACGGGATGTTTGGCTTGAAGTAAACTTATGGTTCGGTTCACAAAAATATCACCAGATAAATCCAAGTGCGGTTCAAAAGTGGGTCGGAAATATTATTATAAAACGTGATAAATAACATGACGAAGTATTTGCTACATTCATATATTAAATGACTTGTTAGCCGTTCACTCTGCATTTCCAAAAGACAAGTGTTCACTCACGATCGAAAGCAGAATATTCCCGTTAAAAATTGTCGGGGTGACGATTTAGGGTTCTTATTCTTGCATTGAGAGAAATGTCCGATTAAATATAATCGGATAATCCAATTACGCAATAACAAACGGATATGTCCAATTAAATTGTATATCCGATGAAAAAATGTGATCGGTTTTTCAATCAAATTTCATCGGGTAACTGCGTAATATCACCGGATAAATTTTGTCGGATGTATCCATAATTTAATCGGAGAACGTAATCGGAAAAATTCACCATCGGGAACAGTGTTTAATTGGTTTGTCGGATGAAAATTTTTCTCAGTGTAAAATTTAAGTTCCTTTTTATCACGCGCGTGAGAGCCGCGGGCGCTTGCCATGCTGGTAGATGAAAGTCCCCTGTTATGAGACAAGTTCCTAAAATGAGGTAGCGGTATTAAATTTAGCTTGTTAATTTTATGTATAAAAATTACTTTAACTAATAGATGATAATCATCTATTAGTTGCACCATGAATTTATTGCTCTTGAAGTAAAATCTGTTTAGTGGAAAATTCATTGTTGAATCGTGTAATCGTCGCGAAAAGAGATTTGATTGAATTTGAACGTTGAAAACCTGTCATCTCGTGTTAGGAGCCTATCTCGTAATAGGGGACTTGCCTCTATTATTATAAAACGGCACTATCGAGCAGATTCGGATGATCCTAATTACCATGTTCAAGGCATTAAGGAAATGATGTAACGACTGCAAAGAGCTACGTAACAGCGTAGCTGGGGTAGTTTGCGAGGAATTCTGTGAAAATATTCCAGCTGCGTTTTCTGGACACGATGCTTAAAAATTCACCGACCTGCAATGCGTCTCTTTAACGCGATCACGTGTAAGCTTCTCGACGTACATACGTTGCCTTAGAGGAATCGATACCAACTTACAAAGAGAAGATTGCCGGCGACTGAATCTTTGCTCAACACTTATATAATCGCGCTCCGCGCGTGGAATTCGAGCTTCCGTCAGTATCGTGCAAAGTATAAGGCAAGCGTCGCGGTAACAACCCGTAATTAATGGCAGCGAGCCTAAAAATTCTGCCGTTCTACCTGCTCGTTGAAGTTAACGCCGCACTTAATCGGAGGGTTTTAAACTGGAGCGCGGAGCGATTTTAAAGCGATAACAGTAATTAGCCAGGAGCGACTGGTCGACAACTGGCTCGCATACGTACGCAAGCTAAATATTACTCTGCATTAAGATTTAAAAAGGACGGAAATTATATGTGCACATTGCAGCACACACGGCGCAGTGGGACGCGATACGCGGCGTTAATAAAATTTCGCGAGAGTGCGACGAAAAACGCGCCGCTCTTTCAGGACCTTGAAAGGGGACTCTTAAATATTCAAGAGACGCGAAGGACAGTGGTATTGTTTATTCAATAATAAATGATACAACGTTATCCATGTCGGACAACTTATCTCTGGTAATAACGATGTAAAAATCTTATATTACCGTCAAAAGTGCATATTAATTAACGTGGTGCAAGATACACCGAGAGAGGATGAAATTCGTCGCGCGAATATAAAATTACCTCGTGACCTTCTCGCGCAGCATTCGACGGGAAGAGGAGCAAAGTACCGCAATACTTTGTATTGCATCATCAAAGCACTTGCACCGATCGTGAGAAAAATGCTTTGATTTAATCGGATGATCCAGTTATGCGGGGTGTTTCAGGAGGAAAGGTCAATATTCTGGGAGGTGATAGTATCGGTCATTTTAAGCAAAAATGTTGATGTGAATACATGTCCCATTCCCCACTGTCCCCGAGATATAGCTACACTGAGAGAAAAAAAATAGTCACTTTTGGACCCAACCATATTTTTGGTTTATGACAACCAATATTGTGGTTATGAGATCACATTGTTAGGTCAACCATAATTTACGTTGGAGGAATTATAAAAAATATGGTTGGCTCCAAAAATGACTATTTTTTCTCTCGGTGTACTTAATGTCTCGTGTATTTCCTTTTTTTCTGTACACTTCACCCTTCATCCAACCTCGTAAACGTCTGCGAGAATTTACTCTTCCACGTCTGCCGACTGTTGTGCTGATAACAGTGTGGAAATGTACAAAATGCCTCGCGTATCCATAAATGTCGAACGAGCAACACGCCATGTTCACACAAGGGTTGAAAAAATGCATTGTTGTTAACGGTGGAATTTTTGAAAATTTATTATGATCTGTAAAAATGTATCACTTGTACAATAGATATTAGAAATAGTACATAGTATTTTTTCTTGTCAGTAATTTTGCATTCAAATGGCTCTATCTCGGAAGCAGTGAGGAGTGAGA
>NW_011967101.1:254176-289486 GCF_000949405.1 Vollenhovia emeryi | reverse complement strand
CATATATTCATATGAACATTTTTGCTTAAAATGACCGATGCTATCACCTCCCAGAATATTGACCTTTCCTCCCGGAACACCCTGTATAATGACAAACGAGTGTATCCAATTAAATTGTATATCCGATGAAAAATACGAACGGTTTCTCAGTCAAGTTTCATCGGTAACTGCATTCCATCGGATAAATTTCATCGGATGCATTTATGATATATTAAATTGAATCGGGAAACGTAATCGGCAAAATTAGCCATCGGAAACGCCATTCAATTGGTTTATCCGACGGAAATTTTTCCCAGTGTGCCACACCGGATTATCAGAGCACCTCTTACGAGACGGGCGTGCCGCGCTCCCACGAGCGATCTCATTTCCCTCTCGTCGTATGCGGCTTCGCGAAACGAACATGGCACGAACACGCGTGAACACCCTTCAACGTCCAACGTAGCCGCGCGCAAAATAATCCAGGCCGCTGAAATAGAAATTGCGCGATTAATACTTAATTACACGTCGCGGCAATTTCATCGCGCGCTTATAGAACCGCCGCATTTTTGTCGCGCGAACTCCACGCGGGAGACCCTAACGTAAATGAGATAGCGAACTGTTTTATTTAGCCCGAATATAGATCGAACAACGAGAGGAAAGTAGCGGCGAGATCTTGTCTTTATTAGGCGATTTTTCTCTTGTCTCGGCAGGCAATCTCCTTGTTTCGGGTCGTTCATTATTTTGACGTGATATGCAAAAGACGTGAAAAATTATAACACGGGTAAGAGTGGCGTCTTTGGCAGAGGAGTTAAGATAGGTCGAAAGTTTCTCGAAAAGTTTGCTTTCGAGAGAAACAAATTTCTGTTAATCGTCTGCATGGAGAGAATTTTTTCTTAAAATTTGTCCTGAAAATTATGTAATCGTGGGACAACACGGCATTTCAAAGAATTTTATATGAAAGTTTTTTTTTAATGTTACATATTTCAAGTGGAAAAAATTCTCAAAAAGTTCAAAATGCCATGTTGTTGCACGATTACATGATTTTCAGGGTAAATTTTAAAAGAAACTTCTCTCCCTGTAACACATCACTCTCAACATATTTTGCAAAATTATTTTCTAAAATTTTCATGACAAATCTCTCTCGAATGATGCACCCACAGAAAAAAATTTCCGGATCCAATACTATTACACTTCAATGTATTATAAAATAGAATCGATATAGCGCCAATCATATTTATTATAGAGAAAGGTATATTTTAATCCCTTTCCCTTTCTAAAAAAGAGATATTACCAGCGCGAATGTCGTTAATATCGAACAGTTGAGGCCTCTTTTCCGCGATGTCGATTGGTTTTCTCGAAGCGCGGTGTGCTTCGCTTCTCTTTTAGATTCATAGTGAATGAAGATTTGCAATTTAGAAGTATACATTTGTATGCATCAACTATTGAAGTAAAATCTCTAATCTTAGTAATTAGAATTTAAGTAACAACGATTTTCGTTTTGAAACATCTCGATTGAACAGAATTAATCGTTAATTTAATCAATACCAATAAGTCCGCAGAGTAATACACAAAACGTAGTAACAGTCACGGAACAAAGTAATGTAAAATATTAAGTACGGAATTTTCCATTTCGTAGGCGGGACAACGAATTCTCAACGTTTTTTTGTTGTTTTTCACTCGGCGCGGTATCGTACGACGTTACGCGGGCCAATGTTTACCTGAAGGTCACCGCGCTACCAGTCGCTCGCCGAACGTCGAGCCGGCAAGCAGTGGCGAGAGTCGCTCCGTGCGTCGTATTACTTTTGCGTTATCGGTTTCCAAGACTCGATCGCGACGAATGTGGAGATAAAACGCTATCAATTTGTACAACTTTATCAATAACGAATAACGTTCTTCGATTAATTATTAAGTTTCTACAATTTGTAATGAGAAACGAATTACATGTTGAAGCGACGGCTCTTCATCAACGTATACCTAGAAATTTCACGAGACTCATCTAAAATATGAAGGTAAACCGTGGTACTTTGTCGCGGTTACATCTCGTTTACGCACCGCGCTTTTAATTATCTGTCGATTTCGTGTAATCTGTTCCATTTTCGGGAAAAAAGAGAAATTTTTACGACTTCGCTCTGTCGTTCTTCGCAACTCGAACGGGCGGGAAGTAAAGAAAGTCGCTTATTGCACGTCGTTACATTATTTCTTTGCCGCAGATTATGCTTCCGATGCTCGCGTTGCGTTTTATATCGCCAATTCGAAAGTGATTTATCCATTGTCCTATTCTTCCGAATCAAAAATGCAAGTTGTTAATTTGAGTAATTTGTATGACAGAAAGTCTTGGAAACCGATAACGGCAAAAGTTAATAATATTTCGTGTGTTCGCGGTATTTCACATCGCGTACGGGAGTGCCGGAAATTTCGCGCGATCGATGATTTTTGCGAGTGAGTGTTGTGTAAGTGCAACAAGGAAATCTGAGAGGAGGAGGAGGCCGAGGGGGCATCGGGCAACGGCGAAGAAATCGTAAGGTAAGTGTCTTACATTTTTATGTTATTTAATTGTTACTTGTGCAAAATAAAGCATCTGTTCTGGGTTTTTATTTTATTTATTCAAATGATTCGAACGAGGAGTCGAATAAATGTTAGAGACAAAACCAATGTATAAAATTTTGTGAATTTATATTTAAAAGGAAGACTTTCTCAGTATTTTATATAATTATCTTAATAAATACCTATTTTTTTAAATATAAAATATGAAGCATATTTAGTACAATAATTTCGATTTGACACAATTAGTCTATACTAAGCATATACATATTTGTATTTTTACAGTTTAACATACATGATGTACAACTCTGCGGTTGCGAATCGCATCAGTGAGTGATAAATTACTTTTTATTTTAAATTGACGTTGCGCATACAATTACTTCTTTGCATGTATAGAAATTCTTAAAAATATACAATGCTTAAATACAAACTGCGCGCGCGAAGCGCGCGTTTGGTCATCTCTAGTCTTAAATAAAAAATTCTAAAATCTAGAATAAAATGACAGTATGTATCGTCTTTTGTCGAATATCGCGGTGCCAACTTCGTGCGTTGTAAGATGGGAAAATTTATTCTAAACGCAAGAATATATAAACTTACATTGTAGAAATTACTCTTGTCTCAATATAGTAAGTAATCTTTTTTAATTCGATAGGAGAGAATAAGAATTATTGATTTTATTTTGATATTGTCTTATTTTTATACTAAATGAGGGTGTGAGAAATATAAATACGCCAGTCGTCAAGAATAATTTTGGTCTCGGTAACAGAAATCCTTTCTGAGGGTGTGCAGGCCAGTGAATTTTCTCTGTCAAATTTATTCTGAAAAACATGTAATCGTGGGACAACACGGCATTTCGAAGAATTTTATGAAATTTTACCATACATTTACTAGTAGAATGTATGGTAAAAGTTTAAAAACTCTCAAAAAGTTGTTCAAAATGCCATGTTGTTTCGCAAAATCATTTTCTAAAATTTTTATGACAACTCAATCTCCAATGATGCAGGCCAGTGCACGGAGAGAATTTTCTCTTAAAATTTATCCTGAAAAGCATGTAATCGTGGGACAACACGGCATTTCGAAGAATTATATAAAACTCTACTAGTAAAGTGTATGGTAAAAGTTTACAAAACTCTAAAAGCTGTTCAAAATGCCATGTTGTTTCACGATTACATGATTTTCAGGGTAAGTTTTAAGAGAAAATTCTCTCTCCGTGTAACCCATCACTCTCAATATATTTCGCAAAACCATTTTCTAAAATTTTTATGACAAATCTCCCTCCAATGGAGCAGGCCAGTGCCCGGAGAGAATGTTCTCTTAAAATTGATCCTGAAAAGCATGTAATCGTGGGACAACACGGCATTTCGAAGAATTTTGTGAGAGTTTTTTGAAATTTTACCGTACATTTTACTAGTAAAATGTGCGATAAAATTTCCACGAACTCTCATAAAGTTGTTCAAAACGCCATGTCCTACGATTACATGATTTTCAGGGTAGAAAGTTCTCTCCGTGTGTTAGCGTTTACTCTGCACGTCGGCCGAATTTACGTGTAAATATAAGTAGTCCCGTGATCTGGCAAAAGTATTGGCGCTTTATTTCGCGCGGCGACAAAATCGACTGGCGATTTATGTACAACCGGCGCGATCCGGCGCGACCGTCTCCATATCCCCGGCGCGGCGGAAGTAGATACGTACGTCATCGGTCAGCCGGCGTGTTATCGGCACAATACGCGCGCTCTCGCGGAATTCGTTTCGCCAACTTTAGATTCCGCCCGCTGTAATTTAATTACACGAGCGGCGCAAACTAGAATGCCGCCACCGCCGTCGCTGCCCCGGATGAAATATGTCAATGAATTTATCGCAGCCGCCGGGGCCGGACATTTATTCGCGCTGCAAAAGTGAATTCGATTTCTCGCCGGGCGTTTTGATTTATTCGCCGTGATAGATTGGATAGATTATGTAGTCGCTGCGAAAAAAGCCGAGCCAAGACGTCGCCCGGATGGCGATCGATCGATACGTAACGTCACCCATCTGTAATCCTTAACAATACGCCGCCTCCGCCGGGCGTTTTAGGTGGTTTGCGGCGGAATTCCTTGAGCGATTCTTCAGCTCTCTCTCTCCTACCCCCCCCCTCCTCTCTCTCCTCCCTCGGGAGCTTCCCGGGCAGAGAGACTCCCCGGCGGAATGCAGGACGAATTAATTACTCCCTGTATTAATATCTCAAGGGAAAGCCATTGTGTTGGATGCAGGCACACGTCGACTGATAATTACCCCCGTCGAAGATCCGTCGCTCGATACGCCGCGGCGCGCCGCGCCGCGCGATTGCGCGCGGCCCCCGCTTCATTAACGCCAATTAATCGAGGCATTCGATTGAGATAAAATTCTCCGGTGGGATTCTTCCGCGTCGAATATTTCGGGAGTGCCTAAGGCGCAAGCCTTATTATCGCGCGACGTATCGCCGGGTGTCGTCGCGCCGATATAATCGTCGCGGCGGCGGCAGCGGCGGCGACGGAGATGAGATACGGCGCTCGATAACGCCCGTCGAAGATCCATCGATCGGCCGCGGCACCGCGCATCTAACTGGGCCCATTAACGCCAGCTAATTAATGTATCTGATTAAGCAAGGCATCGACGCACATGTATCATCTCAAGTCCCGGCCACGCTCGATCCATATAATATCTGGTATCTCGATATAGCCGGGCGAGAGCCGCGAGGCCGGCCGCATAAGCTATGCGAGCGGGGCTGTACATCGTCGCCACGGCGCGGGCATAAATCTTCGTTATTTGACGTAATGGCCGGTCGCGCGGCCTCGCACGCGCGTACACGCACGCCGTAGATTATTATTATTATAAATTCCCGGTGACGTTACGCCCCGGGACGGCGTTCTTACGAATTTCAGCGACGGCGATGATGTACCGCCCGACGGCGACGCCGACGCCGACGCCGGCGCCGACGCCCGCGGCCGCGCCGCGATCGACGAAGATTCATGACGCGCGCAAATATACCGCAAACATAGAATAATACGCCCGGGCCCGGTGTAAAGCCTATCGGCCTGTACAGGATGTGCCGGGACTAATGTTCCGTTAAATCTCCTAAGGAGTCTCTGTCAACGGCAGGGTATTCGATAACTCTTGGGTCGACGTCCCCCGCGCGTGTCCTACAGACGTACTCGTCGTCGGACTTTCGGGGAAGACTTTAACTGTATGTATGTACACGCATACACGCGCGCGTGCATAATACATAACGCGCACATATATTATATATATATGTCGAGCGTAATTTTACTCGCCTAAGAGCGAGGGAAGTTCGTTAAGCGCTCACGTAATAACAAGACAGCCCTTTCCCAGTTAAGTAAATAGCATGCGTATACGTTATATTCGAGTGAGGGTGATTTTCGGTGTTAGACACTCTTATTTGGAATTGAATTTGTTTTACGCGCGCGGAAACCACCCTTCGCTCCGTGTACTAATATAATACTCGGTTCTCAGCCATTTCAAAATTGTTATAAGAAATAAGACTATTGGGGTGCAGAGGCAACGGGAGCCAGTCGCTAGATGCTTGATGAAGACGTAAATTTAAATGAAACAGTGTAAGACATCCTTCAGTAAAAGGAGATAGTGTATGGGTCAGGGGGCCGTGGTTGGATCTCATCCCCGAGGAACCCCCGCTATTAGAGAACGTGTAAGTGCGCAGGCCTGAGTGTCGTAGCGAGGGGGGGGGATCGACGAATCGATCCAGCCCCTCGATCTCTTTCGTTCGGATCGTCAGACTGGAAGGAAGTAAAAGGTACGGATTCAAATATATCCTGGAGAAAGATCCTTGAAACCTACGAAACCTCGATTAACAACCCGAGACGGGATTCAGGCAGATAAAGGAGAGAAGGAGGAAACTGACGATCTTGAGCAGGAGAAGGAGATCGCGCGGGAGCAAAGAGCACCACAGTTTATGGAGATGAGTAGATCTGGAAAGTGTTATTAGTTGTTAAATCATAAGAAAGGCGTTTATCTGTAAAAAAGGAATCGCTGATCGAGTGGTAAAACAATTTGTAGAGACACATCGAAAGACATCTGCCCGGCCGAGTTCCCGCCTAGAAAATTTAATAGATCACAATAAATGTTAGCTCATCCTTCGAAGCATGTTGACTGGAAAATTGAGAGATTTTGTATGATCAACTAAGATAGTTAAAGACATTTAGATAGGGCAAATAGGAGCGAATAATTTCTACTATTAAAATGTATAAATACGCGGACCAATCTGTGATCAGCGTGACTGATGAAGAATCTAATATTTCTACGTAAATTGTAGACAAAAGTTTCTCCCTCCTCGCATCCCACTCACAATCATCCATGCGGGATGGACTTAAATCTTACAATAGAATTGAATAAAAGTGCGTTCCTGTGTTATCTTTTTATCTCTCAATTTTTAATACGTGACTTCACTTAGCATCCACCAAGTAAACACCGAGCATCGGTTACATTGCATTTATAACGTACACACGCGTTGTATTACATTTACCTTGTTGAGTGAGAAATTCTAATATAAATGCAATGTAACTGATGCTCGATGTTTACTGGGTAGTGACCGGCTGCCATTGCCTCTACATCGTATTAGTCTTATTTTTAATATTGGAGCCTATCATGTACACATTCGAAATTGTTATTGTTACACACACAAGCCGCAGCAAGTCGGAAACTCCCTTAAAACAGCGAAGCTGGAAGTTTTACAGAAATAACCGGTTGAAGACAGAATACAAATAGAAAATCTCTTCCAGTATTACATGATTGAGATATGTAGAACGAGATTTTATCCATTTTTTTCCGAGTTGGCCACAGTTGCGGCCGGTAATTCAGCTCTTATGGTAACAGGTTGGGACAGCCTCTACAACTCGTCCCGTATATAAAATTCACGGTGTTTCAATAAGATATCACGACACGAGCACCCCGCTGCGGCTCGGAGCCCCTTGTTCATCGGACGATAGATTTAGAAAAGAGATTAATTCTGTATTAGCTGGCGCGTACAACCTAAAAGCGATCCGAGTGGATCTCCCGATCGGGCGCGGCCCGACGTTTAAAACACCAGGCCCGAAATATTTAGTATACGTTATAGCCCGCGTTGATTCGCTCCCGTAGATAACCGAGATGGACCGGGCGAATTTCCAAATAGAACAAAAAGCAAACCCATCCCTCCCGCGGACGCGACGCTGCGCCTCCGCGCGTATGTCCATGCGATCCACGCGCGACAGATCGACGTGCATTTTTCACGATGCAGCCGATATTGCGGCCCGTTGAATTATGCATACACGGCGCAGATATCATTTCGATAGCTGGCACGGACGCTTGGCGTGAGCGATCTGTCACTGATGCTTAATGACCGGCATTAATTGGTTATTGTCAGTGCCTCGGCCATCGATCGCGATAGCCCCCGCGCTTCCGCGACATCGCGACGCGCCCTCGCTCGCTTTCATCGGGCAAGAGACTTCTGCTTGGACGCTGAGACCATTTGGAGCGAGTCCCCCTCGTTAAGCCCGGTGGTTCAATCCACTTCTTGTACGCGGCGATCCGCGTTCGCGTCCGGCCGTCATCGACAATTTCGCTGTAAAATCTGCATTTTCCGTTCGCAGTGCCGCGTTATGCGGCTCCATTTCGCCGATGCGCTCCGCAAGTTTTCCGCGGCGTTACTTTCGGGGCGTTTCGAAATTTTCCGCGGCGGACCTTTATATTTAATTTACTTGCGAGCAGTGTACGTACACGAGCGTTCTCTCTTAACAGTTCCGCGTCGGTACTCGGGAGAGATTCCGGGAGACGTTACGACAAATGATCGATACATCCGATCGACGTTAATCCGATCGGCCCGCTCGTAGAGCTCGCTACTGCTTGTTATATCGCGGACGCGTTGCGCGATGTCTGCATACATGCGGGGAATCGCATTTGTCGTGAAACGCGAGTCCGCCCTTTCCAGAGCATAATCGCGTTACGCTCTCCAGCTCACGACCTTTATTGCAACCTTATGACATCCCTAAGATATTTTTCGACGATCCCCGTAAGAGGACAAAGGTTCGCCTCCCGTATAACCCTGTGCGACGCACGGCCAGGACGCTGTCCGGGGGCATTCCAGGCGTCCCCGAGACCGGACTTCTTTCGACAACTGTGCCAAGTACAAAGGGGATGCAATACGCAGGCACCGGATACCGCCCGGAATTTTATGACTGATCTAATCAATGAAGGGTCTAGCGTCTATATGTGCGCCGGATATCCCGCATGCTCTACGGCTCTCCGCTTCCACGTCCAAAGTATTATTGAATTTCCAGACGAGACGGACTAGACTTCCGTCCTGAGCCGAGGTCGCAGGGGATCCTTTGTCAGCTTACACCGAATATCTTCTTTCGTCCGTGGAAGTGAATGTCAATTGCAGATACTACCCGGAGATAACGATCGATCGCGCGCACCGAGTCGTTGATGAACGCGCTCGGATGCGTAATAACTAAGCTACGACTGTTCTAATCATATATTAAATAAAAGCTCCGTTGAGGGAAAGATCATTAATTGTGATAAGGCCGATGGGAGCATATGACGAATAGTACAATGTGTTATGGAAAGAACCAGAACACAATAGTTAGTTTTGTTTCATTTGAAGCCAGACTTCGTGTCGATATTTATATTTTCAAAAAAACTAACTATTGTGTTCTGGTTCTTTCCATCTTGTTACAAACGCATTGTTAAAAACCTTTGTATTCGTCATATGCTCCTGTCGCCCTTTTCACAATTAATGAGCTCTAATCATATTTTTAATGGTGATTTTAACGCTTATTTTAAATCAAATCGAACAATCTAATGTGCATGTACAGCGATGGACAAAATGGTTGCGCACTGAGTGCACACTAAGGCCCGGTTTAATAGTAGACAAATCGAAATCGGGAAAAACTATCGAATATGAATATATTCGCCAGCTTAGAGAGTATCGTAGTTAACACCGAGTGAAATGTCGAATAAACGACATTTTTTATTTAAAAAAAAACCTTCGTTATGGTTCCTTTAACTTTTTTATAATGAAAAGTACAGGGAAGATAATTTGATATGCACACCAAGTCGAAAGTTCTCGCAAATCAGCCAATAGGTCTATTCGTTTTCGAAGTACCGCGAGGTTCTTTTTTAGTGTAGATAGATGTAGATGAGTGGCACGTTTATGGGTCGCAACGGTAAACAAGGACGTCAAACGCAGCCAATCACATAAACACATCTCTAACCGCATCATGCGATTGGGCGATTTCCTTATGTATATACAAATATGCAGGTTTCTCCGCATAATTAAACTTGCCGGTCGGTTTTCAAAAATATTTATTTTTGTTTAAGTTGTTCGAAAGCATTCGTTCGATATTCCACTCGTGGTTTTTTTTATTCGATATTTCCATATCGGGGTTGAAAAAAACCTCGAGCAATCGATAGTATCGAATGTCGATAAACATCTCTAGTTTATAGTCAATTTTTATATTTAAACTAACAAGGGGTAATCTTCAACGTCGCCAGTAGTAATTAAAAAGACTTCAAAGATAACTTGACCATGTCTGGCAATTTTTATGTTCAAAACTCGCAACGTTTCGACCATGGTTTGTGGTCATTTTCAAGTGATATAGTATCAAATGTTCTGTTCCTTCAATTTATTACACTGAACATTTGATACTATATCAGTTGAACCACAAATCATGGTCGAAACGATGTGAGCTTTGAACATAAAAATTGCCAGACATAGTCAAGTTATCTTTGAAGTCTTTTTGTATTTAACTTTGTCTTAAATACATGTTCAAAGAGTATTTAGCCAAAAAACGATCCGTATGGACGCTACACAGATCATTTCATTGGCTACAAAATATTTGATATTTAAGACGATTCTTAAATATAAAAATTGACTGTAAACAAGCTTTAGTGTGCACTCAGTGCGCACTAGTGCAAGCGACCGAATTCGCTGTACACTTCTCTCGTTTGTTTTAATTGTCACATCGTTATCTTGGTTCGGGCAGAAAAATGTATGCTCCGAACTGCGTTCCGCAAAATACATTTTCCCCAAAGATACAATCGATCATTTGCCAAAATGGTCCATTTGTCAAAACGATCCATTTGTCAAGTGGTTCCAGAAGAGCTACACACTACATCCTTCACAGGATTATGTACTGGGATTATATACAGGTTCCAAGGCTTCCATATCTCTACTTTTTTCTTCCTACTGCCAACATACAATTCAAGTGGAAAGTTTATTTCGACGAAGAACGCGGACTTTGCCATTATTTTTCATAATATCAAAGTTAATACGACGAAATGTAGGAATATATCTTACATGCTCGTGCAGCTTCTTCATTCGCGAGCCGCTCCGCGAATAGTTGGCAAAGTGCTCGAGAACGCGTTCCCACCTTTTTTCCCTCCCTGCGGCGTAAAGAGTTGCGTGCAGCCGGAGGCTTATTTTCTTACCGAGTGGGTAACAATGTACTTTTAGTTGCCGTGAATTGTGAAACGATGTTAGTAACTGCTTCCCCGACGGAGAATATAATGGGGGAAAGCGTTGTTCAAGAACATATGCGAATGCCCCCACCCCGTCTGAACAATGAAGACATGCTCTACTAATGGCGCGCTATTGCAATATGTAGATTACAGGATATATACATGTATATTGCGTATTATGTATATTACGGCGATATCAGATACCGTGTCGACTGAGGTTGACACGAAACTCGGGAATGGTGCAGGGACATGAATTCCATCGTTAATGCTTAATTACGGGTAGTGCTTAATAATCGTATTAGCCTTCGACATATAGTAGAATTTACGTGTCGATCATTCACCGATTCAGACCATCGAAAAGATCTAATCGTGTTACTAGATCGAGGGTGTAAAACAGGCGCCAACTGTGTCTCGTTTAATTTAAAAAATTAATTAATCAAGCACTCGATCCTCCAGTTGCGTAAAAGAATCTGGTGTATTGTATATGCGTGTACCACATTGAGATTCTTTTGCAGTAAGAACACTTGACTGCGTTAAATATTCCGTCTGCCGAAGTTCAATTCACCCCACGCGGAGAGAATTGTTCTCTTAAAATTTATCCTGAAAATGGTGCAATCGTGGGAGAACATGGCGTTTCGAAGAATTTTAAGTGCGAGTTTTGTGAAATTGTACCATTTATTTTACCAGTAACTGAAGTAATTCACTTAAATTTTGCTCTTTTATCAATCAATCAGTTTCGGAACTTCAGCTTATAGCCAAGAAGTAGACTTGGTTTACAAAAGGTTCTTAACTCGCTCATACTTGCACTCGCGCATCCTTCCTCGCTACATTAATACACATCATTCCTTACTTGCTATGACTACGCGGAGAGAGTTTTCTTTTAAAATTAATCCCGAAAACTCGCCATTTTCATTATTATTGTCATCTTCAACGATCGCAATTGCGAAGGAATCTCGCGCGGATCATGCGCATCCTCTTGATCCACCTACGTGTCTCGCGAATTATTGAAATGTAATAATTGGAGCGTTCGGTACGCGAAAGGGATGTCGCGCGCCTCGCTGTCAGATAATATTTATCGTCGCGTTGCGATGCCGCGATCGCGAAGGATAAACGCGCGCGATGCAAAAGCTTATATTCTCACCGCGCGCGAACCAACATTTACATTTCCAGTCGTGCCGGTATGCCAGCACGGCCAGACGAAGGTATTCGGCGTGGCGCGGCAGGAGACCGCGAGGATCCCGTGCGAGCTGGAGGCGAACCCGTCGGAAGTATCGTTCACCTGGAAATTCAATAATACAATGGAGGCGGTGGACATACCTCAGGCGCACGTCACGAGCGACCGTACACGCTCGACAGCCTCCTACACACCGATGACCGAGCTGGACTACGGCACTCTCCTTTGCTGGGGCAGCAATGACCAGGGCACTCAGCTCGAGCCGTGCGTCTACCATATCGTGCCAGCTGGTAAGTGCCTCGACCTTACCGGGCTTCTGAAAAATTGCTTCAGATCTAGCCCACATACGTCTCCCGATGTCTTCGCGACGCGCGTATTCCTCCTCGCCATGATCGATTCGCGAGGAAATATTTACGCGGCGACTTCTTGGATTCATTTGCGCGCGCGCGCTCTTTCTCTCTCT
This sequence comes from Vollenhovia emeryi, assembly GCF_000949405.1. NCBI lineage: Eukaryota > Metazoa > Arthropoda > Insecta > Hymenoptera > Formicidae > Vollenhovia > Vollenhovia emeryi. Next base: position 276,843 of record NW_011967101.1, on the reverse strand, counting down.
CTTTCTCGCACGTTTTGTTCGATACTCGAAAAAATGGAAATTATTAAAACGCAGACGCACGTTTTTCATGCTCGGATATACCGTAATGAAATGTGTCGCCGCATTTTACAGCATAATTGCTGCGTAATATATTTTGAAGCCAATTACGAGGCAATTAATAATTCGGTAAAAATTTATTATATGCAAATATCTAAAGTGGCATAATTAAATAATGCAATAAACGGAATGTATTATCTGAGTTGAATCGTAATCGCGCGCTGCATTTGAATTTTTTGAAGCGCGATCGAATTTGTCGCGCAAACATGTAAATTACACGAATGACATGTATTATACATAAATGATGCGTGGCGTTTGATATTTTTGTATGGCTCTGCGATCGCTGATATTAACATTGTCGTCGCCAGGTGAATAAATCAAATGGAACGAAGACAGATAAATCGTTCGATGACGTCGCAGCTGCGACACACAACTTTTTCGAGCGGAGCAATCGATTTTAGGAGACGAATGTTGCGCCGTTCCGAAACTCTTGAAAAGCGCATTCGATAGATTCGATGCATTTACTCTTCTTGTCGTCGAAACACTGCCATCCGACATCCGGTGAATTATAAATGCAACGCGTTCTGCAATTCACTGCGTCTTCATCGAATTATCGGCATCTCGATAAACCGAAAAGGCAACTCAATGTAGCTTCAACTCGACGCGCTCTTTGCCGATTTTTTGCTTGTAATACGTTCTCTCGCGTCTTGAAAATGTTCAGGCGCGAATCAGAAACTGTTAATACGAAGATGCAGGCTCAATGGTACTTGAAATAATAAAGAAAGTTGGAGTCAATTCAGAGCCGTGAACCAGCCGGGTAGAAGCAGCGCGTATTTACATTCGCCACATTATTATTTTACATTTACATCTAGTATTGTGACGACGAGAGAATTGCGAATTGAGAATCGTTTTGTAAGCGCCGTGTGCATATGCATTTCTATTATTCTTTTATTAATATTGTCAGTTCTCTGTTTCAACTAACTGTTTGCAACCGCAGTTCATATTACGCATTATTGAATCTTTGCTAATATTTGCATTTAACAGAACTACTTCCAGATTTACGCTCGTGAAATATTATAACGAATTCGGCAGCTTGCACTGACAAGTAAATCTACCCAAGGGGACACACCGATTTTAATGAGTGTTGAATATGTTGTTTTTCCAGCTCAAAATAAGGGACACGTATTTTTTTTATACGTGCCCATACGCACTTTTACATGTCCGAGAACTGTTTAACAAAAAAAAAATATGCGAATACTATACAGATCATTTTACTGGCTAAGAGGTATTTGCGAGTTGCCAAATTCGCTATTGGAAAAGCAGCGAGCTATTGCAACATTTGTATTACAAAGAAACTTTTATATCCCCATGTTCCATAGATGTTCGATTTAAAATGTGCATCTGCAATTGTCGGCACGTATGTTAATGTACGGTGTCACATTTTCCCCGAAGGCCAATTTGACGCGGTGTAATACAGTCCATTTAATCGAACGTAACACCAAGAAAATTACACTCGAAAAATATATTCGCGCGAGATATTGGAAAGAGATATCGCCATATTTTTATCGCCGCGGTAAGCACAAAGATTCGCGTGCAAACGGGTTAAGGGAGGCGAGCATTTTTACCCGTTCTTCGCCGCGGGGCAGATCGTTCATAAAGGTCCGGGGGGGCAGGCCGTAGACGGACGGCGTCAATACGTGACAAACGCATTTTAGTACTGCGCCTGGTACTAAACTACCGGAACATGCAATAAAAACCGTCATTAAAGTGAACGTTGCGTAAAAGGGACATGTCAATTTGAGTGCCGTAGTCGAACAAAAACGAAAATTCAAACTAAACTCGCATCGGCCGATGAGAGGCCGATCAAATCTAGAAGCGCGCACGAGACAGTTGCACCGTCAGCAGCTTTGTTGAAAGCTTCATTCTCGTCTAAAATAGGCGATTGTTTTATTTTGCGAAAAGCTTTTACGGTCCTTAAACGTACGCAAACTGCGCGCGTAGATAAAAAGCTGGGCGGTAAGTAGATGTGTCGCGTCATTCTTTCGGGCGCGTTCGAGATCAGGTTTTTTTGTTATATCCAAATTTTCCTATGACAAATACACAAAAGTATAGAGAAAAGTCCCCTATTATGAGATCGGCGTCATCTGTTGGTTCCACCATAAATTTCTTGTCCTTGGAGTGAGGTAATCCATTCGATAGAAAATTGACTGCTAGATCGTGTAATCGTTGCGAAAAAAGATTTGTGCATTGAATTTGGTTGTTGAAAACCTACTGTCTCATATTAGACTCATATCTGATAGTAGAGGACTTTCCAATATACCAACATAATTTAAAAATAGATAGAAATTGTCTCTCGCGCGCACAATTCCGATTGAAACAAATTACGTCCTTAAATATCGAGCGACATTACGTAATTAATTTAATTAACGGTTCCCACGATAAACGATACCCACTACAAACGATTTCCACCATTTCACGCTCGTTTGCGGGATCAATTCCATCTCGGATCGGGATATTCTCTATGGTTTCATAGGATACCTTCCAAATTTGCTAATTAAGCATTCATTCACGTTTGCTAATTACGTCGCTAATCGACACGCAGAATCGTGTCCGCTACTGATCGCTGATCGCGCGCGAATTCAACAGGCCGCCCGGACACCCCGCACAACTGCTCCTTGTTAAATCAAACCACCGACTCGATCTACGTGGAATGCATAGAGGGCTTTGATGGCGGCCTGCCGCAAAAGTTCACCATGCAGGTGGACCGCGAGGCCGGGTCCGGCAAGAGCGGCGGCCCCACGACCATCTACAACCAGACGAGCAAGGTGCCCGTCTTCTCCGTCAGCAACCTCGACCCCGGCAGCAACTACGAGGTTTCCATTTACGCCACTAACGCCAAAGGTCGCAGCGAGACCGTGCACTTTCGCGCCACCACCCTGAATCTCCCTGAGAGGCGAACAGGTGAGTCGTCCGGCCGCGAACAACCGTACTCGGAGAGAATGATCGATCGCGAGTCGATCCGCGATTAAGTCGTCCACCATGTACTTACCAGACGATTCATAAGTAAGCCTCGAACGACGCGAAACATTCCGAAGTGGTGCGGCATTGTTAGGTAGAGATCGGATGGATGTTCCGCGGACTTCTAAGCAGCTTTGTGTTCCGAGTGGAATCTTTATTATGGTAGAGCTGCAAGAATAATAACGCTAACAATAGTGACAACAACGTTAATGAAAATCGTAAAAATTAGTGACAATAATAGCAATAATTTATTTAAAGACCCAGATACACCATGCATCGCGTTTAATAATTTCTCTATTTATTAAGAAATTCCACGCTAGTCGAGTGAAAGTGAGCCGAGGAAATTTTCTTCCGGAGACTCTTGGCTTTGTTTCGAAAAAAAGTCGCCACCAGCGTCGAAGCATTTGTCTCGCTGAGTAACGAGCCTGGTGATTCCACGCTTCGTGCAAGTCCCTTGGTTTTTGCGTCAGAATATGTGTAACTGCCTCTTGCACCCCATCGTCCGACGCAAACCCGCGATCCTTCGCCCCTCAACTGCTTCGGAAGTTTTAAGTGGGGAATTGTCGAGCACCCTCCGCACAGCCCGGCTCTTCCCCCTTGTGACTTTCTGCACATTTTCGGTGCGTTGAAGAAGCAGCTGAGGGGTCGCAGGTTTGCGTCGGACGACGAGGTGCGGGAGGCAGTTACACGCATTTCAACGCAAAAACCAAGGGTCTTCCACGAGCGTGGAATCACCAGGCTCGTTACTCAGTGAGACAAATGCCTCAATGCCGATGGAGACATTTTTCTCGAAGGTGAGATTTTCTGGGATTACTCTCCTTGGCTCATTCGACTGGCTCCTTGTCCATGCACGTGGTTCTGTAGATATTTAAAATATTTAAGGGGTCATTCAACTTTAACGGCCCAAAAACGATGCTTATCTTTAACAATTTTTTTCACAGTAAATACATCATACAAGAAATAAATCTTTTTGGGATTTATTAGGGCACTCTTAAATAACACACAAAAATTGTTGTCATAACTTAAACAATTTTTTTAATTAAGCGTTTTCTAAGCCGTTCGAATGGCGTGTCAAAAAAGATGCGAGTCCGCTGCGTTGATGATTTTTATCATTCAGGCTTACCTGAAACAAAAAATCAAAAAGATTCTTAATGAGTGTCGCTATGTCCCGAACCTCAATGAAGAATTTTTATTTAAAAATAACCAAATGGTGCCAGTTTGAAAAAAAATTTAGAAAAGTACTTTTTAAAACTTTTTTCAAACTGGCACCATTTTGTTATTTTTAAATAAATTCTTAATTGAGGTTCGAGACATAGCGACACTCATATAGATTAAGTATCTTTTTGATTTTCTGTTTCAGGTAAGCCTGAATGACAAAAGTCATCAACGCAGCGGACTCGCGTCCTTTCTGACACGCCATTCGAACGGCGTAGAAAACGCCTAAGTAAAAAATAGTTTAAATTATGACAAAAATTTTATTGTGTTGTTTAAGAGCGCCCTAATAAATCCCATAAAGATTTATTTCATTGTATGGTGTATTTACTGAGAAAAAAATTGTTAAAGATAAGCATAGTTTTTGGGCCATTAAAGTTGAATCACCCCTTGATCTCTGAGCGTAGATTTTATTTAAACGTTTATACTACACCTAATTTTGTACATCGTCCAAGTAATTTGGTGTCATAAGTTCAGAATCACCTTCCTCGGTGAAGAGGTCTCCTCAATCTCGACGTAATAGACTCGATAGTATATCGAATAACCGCACGCGCCAATGCCGTAACAATACCGCCCGTATACTTTGCCACCGCGGCGTAAAACGACGAATGCGTCGTAAATGCATACGGGAATATATGAACGGAAAGTGCAATATAAAGGGAGCATCGTAGACGGATATTGCTTATGAATCGATCTAATATTTTGAGCACTGTTCGCTACGCTGCACGGCCTTGCATCGTAGAGCTCGTGTGAACATGTTGATCCTCTCTCGTGCAATAACATCGTAACTCGATTTCAGCGGCTTTTTGAGTGGCCGCATGAAAGTTCACGAGTATATTACGCGCACACGGCCCATAATATCGTGCATTTGTGTTGATTCGCGCGAGATCATCCAGACAGTTTGCACTGGATATTCCTCATTACCACCCGGAGTTGGACAAACAACTACAGAATATATGCGGAAAAGTTCGAATCAGTAATAAGTTTATAATGGAGCACGATTTCCTCCTCCCCGCGACGGAAATGTAGCTCGTAATTTTATTAGAGAACAATTAAGCGAGGCTGCTTGATAAAAGGGACATCAAATATTCGCGCCGATGACGAATGCATGTTTGACGGTAAATTACAAACGATTATTCATTGGACGCCGACGTGTACCTTACTGCTTTCTCGTAGAGGATTACATTCGAGTCTGCTTGAAGACGGGTATATGTAAAAATTAATTTCACATACTGTAATAGACACATGCGTAGATTCTAAAGAAAACGTGACACTAAGGCTGCTTTCCTTTCAGAAAACACAGTCGGACATTTTTGACACAAATCGACACGCGTCGCTTTCCATTTAGAATTTCATTCAAACTCAGCCGACACTTTTCGACTCTGCTCGGGAGGACAGTCGGAGTGTGTTTTTGACCGAAGAACGCATCCGCTCCGAGTATTTCGATAGAATCTTTTCTTAAGGCCTGTGTCCACGATGCCAGAACTTGGTCCAAGTTTTAGTTCCGAGAAATGTGTAGCCAATCAACCCGCAGCTTTTATGGAATAGCTGCAAGTTGATTGGCTACACATTTCACGAAGCTAGAACTTGGACCAAGTTCTGGCGTCGCGGACACAGGCCTTTAAAATCTCGTTCTTTAAATCCTAGCCATTTCACAGTGGCAAACTGCGCTGGAGTGTGTTAACTCGTGTCTCCTAAAAGGAAAGCAGCCTTAATCTGCTTTGACGTGATTCCATTCTTTCCCCTCGAACGAAAGAAAATTTAATTAATCCTGCTTACCCTCGTTTAGAATACGACAGTCGCGTATAAGCCGCGGTTAAATTATAAAGTTGGGCTTACAATAAAAAGATTATATCAGACTTAATAATGTCGTAAGTTTTAACGAAAGCTGCCGGAGGAAAACATTCTCTGTAAATCATGTAACGGTCCGTCATTTTGCGCACTTCAGTTTATACTCTATTCTAGTCTGTATATAGTGACGGGCAGAATGGTCGCTTTTTCTTATGAGTTTAGGAACGTGCATTTAGATTCGGGATTACGTTCCAAAATCTTCTTCTCCGAGGAATATTTTACTCGATGATCATTCCGAAACCACTTCGAGCGTTTCCGATCTATTTCTCGAGTCAAATTTTCTGCCGCATTCTTCTAACTAATTGCTCACGATTAACCTGTGGGTGGCACGTAGACAGACGTTAAGCGGTGTTACGCGCGTTAATAATGCGCGGCTAATAGGCGGCTGCGGAACCCGTCGGCTTCGTCGTTTATCCGCTCTACTGCGGCCTGGACCGCAGCGGATCCGAGATAGGAGTAAACCAGACTATAGAAGGCTTTCGTATTTCGCATCAGCTGGCCCTCCTTCGTTACAAATCGCCGTTCCTTACGCTACTCTCGTCCAATTTATATCCGACCCCGCCGCCGCCTGAACTAACAAGACTCGGCGATACGTGCTGCTCTTGCGAAAGAACAAAAAAAAAATCCGAGCTCGCGAAATTTGGTCCCGTTTTTTCGATCCCAATAGGTGTATGTGTGTGTGCGTGCGTGTTCTTAAAACGTTTCGTTGAACTCCAATCCGCGAATCGTACACGGAAAAAAAATGCCGTTGAATTAAAAAAACAATGAAGTTGCTGGAGTTAAACGTTAACGTCACTGGCTGCCACAAACATAAATAATTCGCTCGATCGTATTATTTGCTGTGGATTTTAATTTTATGCTTCAACTATTGCTATTGAACTAAATATCCAGATTATTAAGACGACTATCTGATGTTTTTTTTGTTCATTAATGGCGAGGTCGTTTCAACGATTTTATTTCAATTAATTGCGCTTTTCCTCCTTCCTTACAAGTATTAAACTCTCTCTTTCTTTTGTGCATGCGTGTGTGCGTGTGCGCGCGCGCGTGTGGGTTATGAAATAGGGATTAGAATTAATTGTAAGTTTAGTTTGTGTATTTCAGCGATTTAGCAACGCCAAGTTTTTTAATAAATAATAATGTCGTGAATTAGGACCGATATGTATCAAACAATTTAATTAGAAAAGGCCGTCCTTTAAGAAGATATTTATTTGTATTAAAGTTGTTTGCATTATATTTTTATTGAATAAGTAATTAAAAATTTGTCTCGTTAATATTATTGTCTCCTTTACTTCTTTCGGTAAAATCTTATGCTCGCTTGTTTGGATATAACATTTTAATATCAAAAATAATTAAGTATCTAGCTTGTATAAATATTCATTTTAGTTGGCGCAATTTGATGATGTCATTACTTTTGTAGAGACAATAAAATGAATTTTTTTCTAACCAAATATATATCCAAATAATTAAATTATATACTTCTTGATTGGATGGCGCTTATACTTGACGTATCTTTTTTACCTTTTTTTAAAAGGGTTGTTTTTTTAGGGTGATTTCAATTACACTGATCTTGTTGATGCATCATTTTTTTCCCGTGTACGAAGGAAGAGATGTCGCGCGAATTTCTTTCGAGGACTCGAAAATTGTACAGGTTTTACGAAAAGCGAACGCGCGTTTCCTTGTATCGTTGAAATCTAAATTCGGTCTGGACACTCAGAATAGATACACTTTGCTCGCGCAATGTGAAAGCTATGGACTGCGTTAAACGACTGCGCGCCGCTCGAATGGCAGCTTTCCAGGCGATAAAAATGACAAAAATACGCGCGCGGATCGGCTCGTCTCGCTCGATGACTGGCAGGTATCGATTGCATTTTGACGTTTTGCATTAAAATACGTCCGTGCGCAGCGTGACGAACGATTGGCACATTTCATGGAAATCCATCGGCGTGATCGAGCTCTCTCGAAGAGATCGCGCGCCATCAAGCTCGCGGAAACGCGGGGACGCATTATGGCGAGCAATATTACGACTGATTAAGCTCCGTTCGTTCGGGTATACATGTCTTGACGATTCCTCGATGGATTGCCGTAAATTACGAGTGAAAAATGCCGATTATTTTCGCGGTCAATCAATCTTCTCGAAAATAAATCCAATTTAGGAGCCGTCTGGAAAATATGAAAGAGATTAATACGTTATACGGACACATCTTTGAATAAATGTCTTCATGCGCTCCGAACGTCTAGAGAAATTAACAAACACGTGGTATATTTTCGAACGCGAGCCCTTCCGTTCAACTGTCGTGTCGATTACTCGTAGACGATTTTGCATACTTCAGCAAAGCTGCGTCCATCTTCGAACCATTTCATTTATTACTTTGGCGAAGAAAGTGCGATTATTTTCATGAAAATATATTCGCAAATTACGATCGTGCAAAATGTAGTAGACCAAATTAACAATATTAATTGTTTATAACAACGTTTGAAAGAAGGGATTGTTTACGTTGCAAGAGAAACTCTATTTCTTGTGATTTTATATAGAAGCGTCACGCTCTTCAACTTCAAGCTCCTTGAATATCGATAATCTTGATGCGTATCCTTTATCACAAAATTCGTGAAATTTGTGAAGAACAAATCAGACACATCGCCTGCGATTGAATACTTTCTTTACAACAAAATCTCCCCGAGACGAAACTTTGGCCCTATGTTGAGCCTTTAATTCTATTATATAGTAGGACCTAAGGCAGTAAAAGAAGTCGAACTGCAGGTACAAAATTTATTCCTACTTTAAAACTGATAGTGTCGAAAATTTCTATAGCTTTTGCCAATTTAGCATTAAAGTAGGTCCTTTTAAGTAGGAGCTAAAGTAAATTTTTAGAGTTAAAGATTCAAGGGAGGAGTAAACAAATATAATGTCATCAAAGTAGGTTATTGCTGGTCTATGTAGGCGTATAGATCAGCTCAGTAGGTGTAAATTATCCTTAAAAGTGTCAAAATAGTACCAAAATTTCGACTCGGGCCAAGTTCCAATTTCCAACCCTCCGAGTTGTCAGTCCCACCGAGGAGAAGACTTCTAATTACTTGTTCGTCAGTCTCTCTTTAATTGCAACATGACACGAGCTCGTCGATTACCCCAAAGTTCATTGCCTGAAACGAGCCTACCGGACGTCGCGATTGTGTGTCGGGTCGTAATTAATTCAAGCGTACGCCATTTTCCCTACGCGCGAAACGACTCTCGGCCTCGCGTTACCTTCGACTACCCTGCCGCACCCCCGAAACTCATCTCCGCGCGCTCTCGAGTGAGTTAGGCTGAGGCTGGTGTGTTGTGCCACTTCCGGTAGCAGGTGAGAGGCTGGCGCAACCACCCTCGCCGGAGAATTGCACGATCCGCGAGGAGAGCCGGACGACCGTGCGGGTGAGCTGCGCCGAGAGCGAGTACTTCGACGCGAACACGGCCACCTACGTACTGCAGGTCTTCGACGCCGACACCAGACGGCTGCTGGCGTCCGCAACGAGCCTGACGCCGAGCATGCTCGAGGTGACGAATCTGCCGGCCGAGAGGAGCCAGTCCGGCCTCGTGCTGTCCCTCAGGATCATGACGGCGCACGCCATGAGCGACGCCACGGTCCTCCACAGTCCGCACTTTGTTCAGGAGGGTAATACCAATAAGGAGCACCACCGTTACCCAGGTAGGGCCCAGATACACAATGGATCGTCCTACCAACCCGCCCGCACCCCCGCCGCCCCGCCCCCGTTATTGTCCCCATGACGGTGCTTTCGCGCGAGACCTCGTAGCCCTCGAAGCGGCGATGAGCGACATCGTCGTTGCGATCGAGCTACACTCTTAAGCATGTATTGCCAAACACATCGCAGGTACACGTTGAAATCAAAACCGTACGTAATTATAAGAGACGTAAAAATCCACCAAATAGCTGGTACCTCGAGATTGGGAGTTTCATTTTGAGGAGGTACATTAGCTACGCGATCACGGGTGCGGCTCACGCAACACAGGAAGAGTATAACAAATGCCTGTCCGGCATGGAAACGAGACATTTAGAGGTACATTTCTACCTCGTGCTACTTCAGGAGATACGTACGGAGAATTTTGTTTCTCTTAAAAAGAGGTGCCGTGGCTTCATAGAGCGGGACCTCCAATTGATCGTTATACGTTCGTTATCACCTCGTATATTACATATTTATGCCTCGTACTAATATGCTGCACTGAAAAAAATTTCTGGTTGAATATGGACGAATCAGATAATTCCTTTAGGATTTACCAGAATTTCTGTAGGATTACAGGAATTCTGGTAAATCCTAAAGGAATTCTGGTGAATCCTAAAGGAATTATCTGATTCGTCCATATTCAACCAGAAATTTTTTTCAGTGTGGGAAAAATATCCCCCATCAGCGCGTACCTCGAATCTCTCAATTCCACGTAGAAGTTTGTACCCCGAGTTTGGCGGTGCTACGCGGTGCGAGCTCAAGAGTGTACAAACAATCGATCGCGTCGGCTCATTGCCGCTTGTACAATTGATATTGTTCGTCTCTCGGCCGGTGACGTACTGGAGAAGAGTACCGTCGCATCGCGATCGCGAGATTCTGAAGCCAATGACCCGTACCTCGCGAGCGGGTACGGTCATCCTATCGGGTACACTCGGTCTACGGTCCGTTTCAAATTTTCCGCTCCGATACTGCCGTTCCCGAATTCTTACGCCGTACGAATTGCGCCTGAGGCTATCAGCAATAGACAGAAAGCCGTGATGCAGATAGAATAGGAACTGTGTACATAACGAAGGAGAAATAAGCGGACATCAGGTCGTCTGCGATTTTTGTAATTCACTTCTAGCCACTTGAAAGCCCAAGTAGTACACTCAGCTGTTCTATCTTTCGATCACACCCGCTTGCGCGTATAATTGCTCCCCGTGATTTCATACGTCGTGCAGTAGTAGAGGAAAGTCCTCCATTTTGACACAGGCTTCTGATATGAGGTAGCAGGTTTTTGACACCCAAATTCAATCGCAAATCTTTCCTCGCGACGATTACACGAGTTAACAATGAATTTTCCACCAAAACAGGTCTCGCTCCAAGAGCAATAAATTCATGGTGGAATGAACAGACGACGCCTATTAACTTAACAGAAATCCCGCTATCTCGTATTAGGAGTCTATCTCATAATAGGGGACTTTCCTCTAATGATCCCTTACGTAGTTTATCATGTCTCCATTTCCCTCAGCGAACGGGAATGGCATTGTTTTAGAGAAAGTCAGAGGATAATCATCGCGAAATTTATCCTGCGGTTCTTATTTCGAGCAGGAAATTCGAAATCGTTTTTAAACCGGCGGTATCTTTCCACGTCGTTACTTTCTTGCGGAGGGATTATAAATTTTCTTTCTATCAGTCAATATCAGTATCCCATACGTCTGCACGGTCTGCTGCGACCGTAGAGAAACGTCCCGTCCGAGTCGTGCAGCGCGCGCTGAAACAGACTAATATTCTACACACGCGGCGATATTCGCCCGCGATAAAAATGCTCAGCCGGTGGAAAGCCCGCCGACAGGTCAACACTTGGGCGAATTCATCACGAAGTATCTCGAAATTTGCATATTTGTTTTGCGCACGTACCGCGCGAGTCCATTTTTTTTTCCACCGTCCATCGAGGAGCCGGTACCATCGAATTGAAGGCAATCGCCAAGGGAATACCGCGGATTGACTTGCAAAATATTGTTACGCTGTTTTCGTACGACACGGTCAGATCTTGCATGCGCCCAGGGCCGCGTAAAGCGCGCCGCGCCACGTGGCCATCTTTGCGCGGAAAAATGTTGCTTATCTCCTTGATTAAGCTAATAGATGTGCCTTGTCACCGCCTATATTAGTTGTGATTACATTTCCGGAGTTTCCGCAAACTCCCGCTTGCAAATTTTTCTCGCATGTATCCGTGAATGTGTGCCTCCTTAATTTTTCCGCACTGTACGTGTACCAACTTAAGGTGCAAGAAGAAAGCGTACATCCGTTTGAATTAAAGAGCACCGCTGATGCTTGTGCATGTTAATTAATTGAATATGAACTTTTCTCTTTGTGTTTCTGTGTAACGTAAAGTTTAGCGAGCGGAGAGAAAAAAAGTCTGTTGGTGCGATGTCACCGTCGCACGTTTAATTAAAAATGTTTAAAGGGGGCGGGTCTTCATTCATATTTAAATGCGACAAATCCTTATGCTCCGCAATATTTGCAGAACGTCAAAGAAGTAATTTATATATCGAATTCAATTTTATTTAATAAAGCGTGCCAATGTGTTCGTGTTTAACGTCTGCCGCGTTGCGACAGACATACCATCATTTTCTCTTCATTTTCCCGCTGCATATTAATCATATTTAATGTGTGGCATAATGAGAGATGAAAAAATCTAATTTCGCCAGACGTCCCCGTAATGCGAGCGCACCACAAAAATATGTGATACTAATTAGTTATTCCAAAGTAATTACAATTTATAATCGGCTGTGTATTGTGTAAATACTTTCCTTCTCATTAAAAAAATGTTTTATCAGTCGCCACATCTATTTCGTATCTGTGCGTAAATTGGAGTTAATATTCATTAACTTTACGAAATCCGCGCAAGTGTAACATTCATATGCCGGTAAATCAACACCGCGCGGCCACCGTAAATTCATTTTGAAAGGCGCGGGCAGCTATAATAGATTTCAAATGATTTATTAGGCGGCGTATCTCCGCGACTTATTCCGCGAAACGTTCCTGCAAGTTGAAGGCGGTGCCGCCGCGCGACAAGGCATTATCATAAATGAATGTAATAATCCATTATCTTCCGCCCGCGTTTGTTAGTTTTCGCGATGACACACCCGCGGGAAATCGTTTGCGTAAACAGTCTGTCCCGAGACTACGCTAACACACGGGCGTATCTCGCGCCCGGTAACGTGACGCATGTACTTGATCTTAAATGCGATTATGCGATTATTGCATTACACTTTTGTCGCCGGTCGTGGATATGTGCGGCGGTATCACGAACGACACTCTGTAAAGATAACCGGCGCAGATATGCTAATCGAAGGTTTCGCCGCTTTCTTGGCGGAAGTCGGTTTACCCCGGCATATCCCGCGAACAGTTAGCACGCGCGCGAAAGGGAGGCAAAGTCGGAAGAACTTGTTTCCAAGGGATACCGCTAAGGCGACCGCCTGTACGTGTAAATCCTGTCGAGAAGCATTCATCCAAAATTGCTCTGTGGCCAAGTCTAATCTTCCAGCTTGATCTCCTGGTGCGACGGTGCGACGTACGTGAATATCCCTCAAGTGTCGCGGGAAACGTTATCACGATCCTCGAACGGAAGTGTAATATCAAAATGTCAAATACTAAAATGTGATTGCGCAGTCAGGCGCTCGCCCAGCGCATTGACATGCTTGATTTAATGAAAATTTCGACTCGCTAACGTACCATATATTCTAGGGTAAGGTGACCAAGTTCGTGTCGGATACCAAATGCGGATCAACAATTTGAGGAGTCGCTAATGAGCGACATAAAAACGTATCTTTTACGATATCGACAATAAAGTTGTGAATATATAATACAAAAGAGCGAACTTGCAATTATGTAATAACACAACGCGGGGAGAATTTCCTCCTAAATTTTACCTTGAAAATCATGTAATCGTGGGACAACGTGGGCACTTTGTAGAACTTTATAAGAGTTTTTTGACATCGCACCTTACATTTTACTAATAAAATCTATGCTACGTATAATTACTAGCAAAATGTGTGGTAAAATTTATAAAAAGCCTCATAAGATTCTTCGAAATGCCGTGCCGTGCCACTCTCTAAAAGTCAATCAGTGGATTATCACTGAAAACAGTGAATAGTCACCGATTTACAGTTATATAATAAATATACCACTGCGATTTTCAGTGGTGCACTTATAACTGCAAATCAGTGACTACCCAGAGAACATGCACATCTAAAAGTCTTTTAGACATAAGAGGTCTAATAGACACACACACAGAACAAATTTCCGGATCCAATGCTATTACAGTTGAATGTATCATAAAATCATATTTATTATAGAGAAAGGAATATTTTAATCTTAAATGAAAAATTCTAAAATCTAGAATAAAATGACAGTATGTATCGTCTTTTGTCGAATATCGCGGTGCCAACTTCGTGCGTTGTAAGTTGAAGGGAAAATTTATTCTAAACGCAAGAATATATAAACTTACATTAGAAGTTACTCTTGTCTCAATATAGTAAGTCAATCTTTTTTAATTCGATAGAGGAGAATAAGAATTATTGATTTTATTTTGATACTGTCTTATTTTTATACTAAATGAGGTTGTGAGAAATATAAATGCGTCAAGAATACTTTTTGTCTCGGTAACAGAAATCCTTTCAGAGGGTGTAGAGGACGGGCAAGTTTTCTCATAAATTTGACTTGTAACTTTCATATGTTAAGGCGTTATACAGCGAAAAGTAAGCTTCCCTTCTCTTAAAAGTTAATTGAGCGTGATGAGCACCTTTCGTAATAGCGGATGCAATAAAAGATAACGAAAATAATCCAAAAATTAACTGTTACATTTTGATTATACAGAAAATCAAGTATATACCTCTTGACCTTTCGATTAATTCGCGTTTTCGTAATTGTCATTTTGCACCAAGTTTCGTTTTGTACGACCTTTTGACTAACAGCGAATTCAATTACTTGCTGTTTATAGTCAACTTTTATATTTAACTTTGTCTTAAGTACATGTTCAAAGATGTACAGATCATTTTACTGGCTAAGAAAATATTTAAGACGATCCTTAAATATAAGAATTGACTGTAAACAGACATAAATAAGGAGACACGCAATCTGTGTGACACTCAATGAGTATATGTGAAATTTTCGCAGTAATAGATGAAGCGAGATAAATATAACCGTCTTCGAACGTCAGATTAATTTAAATTAAACCTTCCGGATTTATCCTGGACTCGTCTTACGAAACGCCTCATGATACAATAGATGGATGTGAACAAATCTCTGGTGCATGACTCGAGCTCCTCGTGCAATAACGCCGCGTTCCGTTGTGCGCGTCACTTGTGCGTGCAGCTTCATTGTCTTCGAACTTAAGCCGCTTTCGGTGACCTTATCTATTAATTTGCGAAAGATTAATTGAAAGCGCTGTTCCTGAAACTCCCTCGTGCTGCACGTTAACGTTGCCTCGCGGAATCTACTTCATTCGGGAAGCTTAAGATTGTTTGATCGCAGCAGCCTGCTGTCTAGCGAGCGTAGCGAAAACACCGCGAGTAAATGAAAAAAGTCACGTGAACGCGTCACGTCGACGAAGTCTATATTCGCGGCGAAATGTCCGGATTTTGTAGGGTAAGACGATCAAATTCGGATCAGACGCCAAATGCGGATCTAAAATGAGTCGCTAATTGGCGACATTTTAAAGTATTTCACGTAAATTTTGCTCTCTTATCAATCAATCGATTTATTAACTTCAGCTTAGAGCTAAGAAGTGGATTTGGTTTACAAAAGGTTCTTAACTCACTTACATTTGCACTCGTGCATCCATTAATGTACACATAATTCCTTACTTGCTATGACTGAACGGAGAAAATTTTCTCTTAAATTTTAGCCTGAAAATCATGTAATCGTGCTGGCTAAACATCAATCAGTGAATTACCTACCACTGAAAACAGTGAATACCCAGAGAACATGCATGTCTCTCTCTCTAAAAGACATCTTTAAGATGCACCCTCAGAAAGGATTTCTGTTACCGGGACAAAAAAATATTCTTAACGTATTTATATTTCTCACGACCTCATTCGGTATAAAAATAAGACCATATCAAAATGAAATCAAGAATTCTCATTCTCCTCTATCGAATTAAAAGAAGATTGACTTACTATATTGAGACAAGAGTAACTCATATAAATGTAAGCTTATATATTCTTGCGTTTAGAATAAAATTTCCCCCCAGCTTACAACGCACGAAGTCGGCGCCGCGATATTCGACAAAAGACGATACATACCGTCATTTTATTCTAGATTTTCCATTTAAGATTAAAATATTCCCTTCTGTATAATCGATCCTATTTTATGATACATTGAAGTGTAATAGCATTGGGCCCAGAAATTTTTTCTGTACTCTCTAACGGGTGTACTCTCTAACAGTTAATCGGTAGATTGTCACTGAAAATCGCGAATGTTCAACGATTCCCGGTTATAATTAATTATTCAGTGCTATATTTATAACTGTTTTTAGTGATAATGCGCCGATCAACTTTTAGAGAGTAAGAGGCTAAAAACTGATACGAAACCGACACGGTTTCTTCGCAAGCGGCACAAATTGTTACCAGCTGCGCTCTGTCTTGTTCGCGTCCTTTTTAGTATTTCTGAAGAATCTTCACCCGCGTTATTTCAAGATATACATAAACTCGCAAAGAACCTCCGTTCGGGATCAGCCGCTACTGTTCCCGGCGACTGCGTTGAAATCGAAAGATTCGCAGGTCTGACAAAATATATTTTCCGCGCACGTAGAGGCATGAATTCAAATCGTCATTAGCTTAGTTTGATGGCTGCGAATGTTGACGCATCCTTGGCTTTAATATTAGTTTAGACGGGAAGAGGCGGGGAAAGGAAACGGGGACCGGAACAGGGACGAGAGCCAGCGGAAAGGCATTCATTTAACAGAGTTCGCGGATATAAGTGGGTTTTGATTAGCCTCGAACTTGAGTATACCGCGGGAGTTGAGAATGGAGTGCATTTGAATCCCAAATTCATTGCTAATGCGGTTGTATGATCTATGATCTGCGCAAACACTCGACGACCGCGTATTTGAGAGGGATTATTTTTCCACGAACCTCGGCTCTCTGCCTCTCAAGATAATGGGCCGCGCGGATTTCGCGTTCGCTGAAAAAGTCGCGAAGCTGCCGCTTATCTTGTCGCGAATATCTACTCTCTAAAAGACAATCCATTGATCGTCACTGAAAACGGTGAATAGTCACTGATTTGCAGCTTTAACTATACCACTGCGATTTTCAGTTATAACTGCACGGAAAAGCAAATCATGTAACAACGAGATCAGTGCCCGCACAGAAAATATCTAATAAATATCCAATAGATATCTATGGTATACATATCCATATGACGTCCATACCCATACAGCACAGAAAGTTAAAATGATGTTGCTGAAACGTTGCAATGCTGAATGTTGAAGTATAAATATCTTTTCCACGGTTGAATCTAGGTTAATGTTTGTACATTAATTCTTTATATTGCTGCAGCGTTAAAACAATCTTGAACAAATTATTATTTTTTGACACTCAAATAGATACTTAAAAAATATATAATTACGAAATGTATATACATAATATTTTTGCAACGGTCAGAAATTTTCTGAGCTAAGATTGGATTATTATTTTAGTGGAATAATTCAATTTCAGCACTTCCAACAGTTGTGAAAAATATTCTGCTAACGCGGCCAATGTTAACTCAATATAATTTAACAATGTTTTCTGAATGTTGAATCGTAACGTTTACAAGACATTACAATTCAGCGGACATTAGACGTTTTTGCAATATCTTTTCAACGTTGAATCTACATTTCGTAACATTGATGTAATATTGCAGTGTTGTAATGGAACGTTTCTGAGATGTTGATTCAACGTTTGTGTGCTGTATGAGATAGCTATTATGAATATCTAATAGATATCCAATAAATGTATAAAATGTCTCTATCTTCCGCATAACCAGCGAGGATATCTAAGGGATATGCACATATGATCCACATATCCACATTCACCAAATAGCTATCAAGGATATCCATTAGATATTTATGTGTCGTCCACATATCCATGTCCACCAAATAGCTACCAAGGATATCCATTAGATATTTACGTATCGTCCACATATCCATGTCTACTAGAGCTGGGATTTTTCTTCGAAGATTCGAAGTTTCGAATTTTCGCATATTCTAAGCCAACTAATGTATTAACAAGATAGAAAACAATAACAAATTTTGCAAAATTAATCATTTTTATTATAACTGTGAACTAATTAAATGCCAACTAATCAATGTCATTGTAAAGTATAAAAAACAAACGTACTTTTTGTCGGACACATATTTGTCCATTCGCTCATAAAAACACAATTCATCATCATCGCGAATTGATCCTCGAGAAACCGTTGGAAACGACTATAGATATATTATATTTATTGTGACCGACTGCCTTGATTCGAAACACAAGAATAGAAGATATGGACAGTAGTGTAATTAAATGAATATACGAAATGTTAGTTGATCGTTGAACGGGAATCTTTTGATTTATGTGTGACGAGTAAAGTTTATAACATTAGTGTATAATCCGGGTATACATTCAAGCCACTTCATTTTTCTTTAATTCAACGGCATTTTTTCCCCCGCGTGCAAATCAGCGACCGTTCGCTGTTTTCGGCGATAATCCACCGATCGACTTTTAGAGAGTGCGGGCTAAGTGTCGACCTGTTAATCGCGAAAGTGAGTCTCGTCGGGTTTCGAACTCGCGACGATCGCGCACGTTTCGAAACGCGAAAATAACTGAAGATATCCGCAAACGAGAGAATGAAGCTTTAATAGAAGCTACACACTCCGGATGAAAGCTGAGATAGAATGCGGAGAATTTTAATTTGCCATTTTACTTTTTCTTTGTTGTCTTTTTTTTCATACGGACGAATTGTTCGAATTTTTAGCAATACTCGGGCGCGGATATTAACAGCCAGGAAGTAGCAACGCCGGCGCGATATAATTAGATTATTTCTAAGATACGGGCAGAGGGCCGGGGGAGGGCGGGGGAGGTGTTATAAATTCTCATTGCATTCCGTAAATCGACCAGGGAGGTCGGGATAAACTCCAGGAATGCTACCGCGTGGGTGGATTCCAACGCGGAGCTGCCTTTATGATCGCGTCGTTATAGCTAAGAGAAAGCTTGTACGCGCGCATTTTTTACGACGACATTTTTTACGGTCCGCGCCGCGCACACGCGCGTATGTGCACACGTATACCTATCGCGTGTATTTCCCAACGTATCAGAAGGGTGGCAGGATGCTACGCTTGCAGGCGCGGCGTTCCCGCTTCCGAGTTAGATTTATGCCGCCAGCTACACCTTCCGCTTTAATCGCACGCGAAAAATAAAAGGACAGGGCCTTTTGCCGCGTAAGATCCGCGCGGCCGGAAAACGCGAGCGCGTTCGACCCCGTCGTCGCTCGTCGCCTCATTAAAGAACGTCGTCTTCCCCGAGCAACCCTCGAGCTTCCCTCCTGCCGATCGAGTAACGACCCTCCCCTCCTGACGCCCGTAAGGCGGGCACGTATGCTATTAACTCACGCGATCGTCATAATCTGTCATAATTTGCATTTATAAATTTACGCGCGACACTCGCTTATAAATATTTCCGTCACGCGAGACGCGCATATTTTTGCTCTCTTTTTTTTTACGAGCTCGTGTCGCAACGTAGTTTTTTCCCCTGTACTAGCGAGCGTAATGAAAAAAAATTACTTTAATATACGCGGTAAATCGTCGCTGAATAATTATCGCCGATGAAATTATCGTAATAATTGTCGGTAGCGCGGGAGGAGAAGGGATTTACGAGAGGCATTCTCCGCGCGAAAGATTAAACATTTGATTCCTCGCAAATCTAGCAACGCGATTGTCTTGATTCGGTCAGTCGCGATAAAAGTAGTCGAACTGTAAACAAAGCTCGGATCTTTCTCCATAAGGATTACGCACCGTGGTCGTACAAAAGGCACGGCAAAGCCGCTTTTGTATCGAAAATGCTTTATCCATAATCGAATCGACATTCACGAGCAAAATCGCAACGTAGCGAAACAGCACGCTTTATCGCGTTTTGTGCATTTTCCGATCTTTGTTAACACATTTCTCTTAAAAATGTGCAGAATACGAAATCACGCTTTCGATAGTCGACGTCGTTTCTTGCATTTTAAGAACGAACGCATCGCTTGCGATTTTCGGTAAAAACGAGCAGAGGAGAGAGGTGTCGAATAAATTCTGATAACATTTCGCAGTGATAAACTCCAGGCATACTATTGCCGCACACGTGGATTTCAGCGCGTATGGTAAAATATCTTTAAACGCCTTCCGATTGCTCGTAAGTTTCCTCAATCGATTTCACATGATTTTCATTTACAAATGGAATATTTTTTTATGAGAAGTAAAGGTGGCGTCGAATAAATTCTGATAACACCTCGCAGCGATAAACTCCAGGCATATTATTGCCGCACAGGTGGATTCCAACGCGTGTGGAAAGGTGTCTTCAACTTTAAGACGTCTTTAAACTTCAGATTGCTCGTCAGTTTACTCGATCGATTTCACTTAATTTTAATTTACAAATGGAATATGTTTTTCACGAGAAGTAAAGAAGAAGATACTGAGCTTGTCACGACGATGTTCCCTGCGCCTCTCGGTCGAACGACAATGGGGGACATTTCTAGTTACCGTAAAATTCGTGGGAGCATTATCGCAGCTACTTTGCCTCCCTCCGCGAAATTCGACTGCGCTCTCCGTTATTGTCCTCCCCCTTTCTTCGTATTCGCCCCGAAACAATTGGACACAATTTACAGCCCTCACGCCAGTTATGCTGTCGCTGTCGGGTCCACTGCTGGGCGCCGTGGTGGGAGCCACAGCGGGGCTGCTCCTGGTGATCTTCGTGATCGTGCTCGCTGTCAAACTCCGCTATCGACCCCGATCTCAGGAGGACTCTCATGACGACGGCGGCATGGCGAACCTGGCGGCCTCGGGGACCGGCGCCTCGTCCCCGCGTGACAAATCGTCGACCTTGCCCCTCAGTGCCGATAGCATCGAGAGCTTCGAGAAGAATCCCGATATAATACCGCACGCGAACGGTAGGCGAGAGTACCTGTCACTCCGCATCGCGGCATGCTCCTCGATCTGGTTTATCCGGCGATTGCATGATAAACGCGGCCTCCCCCCCCCCGCCTCCCCCCCGTGTAAGACAAATCGCTCTTGTATCGTCGCTGTTAACCGCCGGAATGCTTTTCCAGAGACCAATTCAATCGCCGATAGATTATCTCGGTGAGAATATAACGCGAGCGATGCACGATTGTTGGTGTAAAACCTCCCCCGCGTTGGCGGTTTCTTTATTTTAAAAGTGTTTACGAAAAACGACGCTTTTTTTCACGACCGAGTTATCTCCTCCCTTTTAGGTTTTCAGTTTCGGTTGATACATTTGTTGTTACAGTGAATGCATGTTAAATCGTTTAGCCCTTTTGAATTCTGCAAGTGGGACTTGTATGTCCCAGAGGTCGCTAAAGGGTTAATTAATTTTGTAATTATGCGCAACTTATTCTAATTTAAATACAAGCTCAAAGGAGCAGAGTAATTATTCCTGTACTTTATTATATTATAGAGAATTCATATGCAGAACTATGCAAAAGTGCGTCACCGCGATACGTGCTGCAACAGCAACGCCCGGAAACGAATACCTTTGCAGCAGCAAACAACGTAAGCTCAGCAATTATGAATCTAAAATAATAGCAAATTCAACACTTAGTCGCGATCAGTTGCAATTAATTTCTAATTATATGCGTAAGCACGTTTATAAAAACGCAGCTCACAAGTCTTATGGAAGTAAATGTAGCTCGATTAATAACTCTTTTTTTTTATTCGTAAAAAATTGAGCAACACTTCGTGTTTATCTACTTTAGAAAAATTAGATTGATTTGATAAAATTCCCGGCTGTGATTTAATAATCGACTGATCGATTGTATTACAAGTGCACGCGATCCGATAACGCGTGCCCGAATCGGATTCTTAATCGACCGAATTATATCGTTCAAATTCTGAGAGCAACATTGTTGTCTTAGCAGGGCTCGGAGCTAACATACGTCGAATTAGCACTAAGGGGAAACCGACGAATACCTCCGAATTGCTACCAGCCCGTGCAAATCTCCAGCATCCAGCGGCCCCAGCTGCTGCCCATGTCGACTTTGACGCGCAGACAGCCTATCCAGGAGCCGACGATTTACGCGCAAGTCGCCAGTCATTCTAAACCGATTTACGTGCCACCGCCGCACCCGTACATGAATCGCTCCAGCGACGAAACTACGGCGGAGACACCATTGATCGGACACGACAATAAGGTAATAGGCATGCAAAAGTGACGAGACTGACTTTTGTCGCAGTCTCGGTAGGTTCATCATTACGTTTAATCAAGTCCTTTCTGCTATAAGATTTTCTAAAGTGGCAAAGGACAATTAACTTGGAAATAATTTTGTTATTTAAGTATTAAATCATTTAAATTTGAATATTTCGAGGCTCGGCGTGTGTAATTCTCGAGAAAATTGGAAAAACGTCATCATTACGTTTTTGTCAAGTCCTTTGTGCATACAAGATTTTCTAAAATGGCAGAGGAAAACTAATTAGAAAATGATTGTGTGATTCAAGTATTAAGTAATTTGAGTTTGAATATATTTCGAGGTTCGGTACGTTTAATTCTCGACAAAATTAGAAAAACGTCATCATTACGTTTTTATCGAGTCCTTTGTGCTACAAGATTTTCTAAAGT